>NC_085867.1:2748755-2791255 GCF_034702125.1 Engraulis encrasicolus
GAATAAACAGTTTTAGTTATCGGTTTATTGCCGTTATCTATGAGAAATCCGATTTGCAGAGATAGGTTTTTGGCTAATAAACTGATTTCTGAAGACATGTATCCAGCATAATCGGGTTGTTATCAGGTTATTGACATTCTAGAATGATAAGTAGCCAATCACAAGCCTTAAATTCTAGCTTCGTGTCACACACTTGAGTGGGACACAGGCAACCGATGAACTGCATGTGAACAGCAATAAACCGTTTACTCCAATATCCTGTTTATTCCAATAACTCGACTAGCAATGTAAACGGGCTCATTGAGTGTGTGAAATGAAAGTGGGCTAGGTGCTATCTGGAAGGGAAGATTGTGTGATTGTGCAACCGGCACTAGATTGTGACAGTGCTGACAGGCTGTCAGGCCTACATCAAGCCTGGTGCTCTAGCACTGCAGGAAGAGCTCATGCTTGTTACCCTGGAGACTGGAGTTCAAGGCTGAGTTTGATGATGTCTCCTTCGCTACAGCACATGTGTGTATGTGACGGTGAGTGGGACAGAGACAGCGGAGAGTGATGGGTGTCTAAAAGGAGAGAGAGTGATGGGTATCTAAAAGGAGAGAGAGTGATGGGTATCTAAAAGGAGAGAGAGTGATGGGTATCTAAAAGGAGAGAGAGTGATGGGTATCTAAAAGGAGAGAGAGTGATGGGTATCTAAAAGGAGAGAGAGTGATGGGTATCTAAAAGGAGAGAGAGTGATGGGTGTCTAAAAGGAGAGAGAGTGATGGGTGTCTAAAAGGAGAGAGAGTGGTGGGTATCTAAAAGGAGAGAGAGTGATGGGTGTCTAAAAAGAGAGAGAGTGATGGGTGTCTAAAAGGAGAGAGAGTGATGGGTGTCTAAAAGGAGAGAGAGTGATGGGTATCTAAAAGGAGAGAGAGTGATGGGTGTCTAAAAGGAGAGAGAGTGATGGGTGTCTAAAAGGAGAGAGAGTGATGGGTATCTAAAAGGAGAGAGAGTGATGGGTGTCTAAAAGGAGAGAGAGTGATGGGTATCTAAAAGGAGAGAGAGTGATGGGTATCTAAAAGGAGAGAGAGTGATGGGTATCTAAAAGGAGAGAGAGTGATGGGTATCTAAAAGGAGAGAGAGTGATGGGTATCTAAAAGGAGAGAGAGTGATGGGTATCTAAAAGGAGAGAGAGTGATGGGTGTCTAAAAGGAGAGAGAGTGATGGGTATCTAAAAGGAGAGAGAGTGATGGGTATCTAAAAGGAGAGAGAGTGATGGGTGTCTAAAAGGAGAGAGAGTGATGGGTGTCTAAAAGGAGAGAGAGTGGTGGGTATCTAAAAGGAGAGAGAGTGATGGGTATCTAAAAGGAGAGAGAGTGATGGGTATCTAAAAGGTATGACACAGTGCAAGACCAGTGTGATGAAATCACAGAATACAAGTGCAACTATGTCATAACTAGGCCTACTACAACTACATCAACTAGTCATACTATGGAAACTATGTCAACTATGTCATAACTAGGCCTACTACAACTACATCAACTAGTCACAGTAACTATGGAAACTATGTCAACTATGTCAACTAGTCAGCCAGCACACCCCTTGACTGTGTGATGTGACAGTGGCACTCTTCTGAATGAAAACAGAGAGGTACTCGTACATGTATATGTGCCAAGTCTAGTGGAGTAGGCCAAAAGTTAGTCTGATGAAATCAGAGAATACCAGAATAATGGCAACAAAGAAGAGAAAAGGGAATGCTTCACTGGGTCCTGTATCCAGTTAGTAAAAAAGGGTGCTCATCAAAAAGAGCTGGGGCGTCCAAACTTCCATGAAAAGATAAAAAAAACACTATTTGAGGCACTCCTTACTTAAGTTAAGAAGCCTTTATTAAACACTGGCTACATGCCTACACGTTTCGACCCATTGTCTTCATCAGGGCATGCCAAACAATTGCAGGTGAAAGGTATATCAGGTAAGGAGGTAGTGCTAGACCACATGACACAGAAAACCCGCCCCCAAACCACACAAGGTAAATACAAACAACCATTTATCAAAGTGTCTCCCACAACCAAAACAAATAATTAAAAACAGTCTTTCATTATCTCACTCTACCATCTTTTTCATCCCACAGTCCGATTCTTAAGTTCATTCAAAGTAAAAAATAAAATTAATCAAAAAAAAAAAAAGTCGATTTAAGTTCATTACAACTATGTCATATCTAGGCCTACAACAACTATTTCAACTAGTCACAGTAACTATGGAAACTATGTCAACTATGTCAACTAGTCAGCCAGCACGGCCCTTGACTGTGTGATGTGATAGTGGCACTCTTCAGAATGAAAACACAAAGGTACAATACCTGTATATGTGCCACGTCTAGTGGCAGTAGGCAAAAGGTTAGTGTGATTACATCAGAGAATAATGGCATTGATGGTGTGTAGGCGACATGCGCTAGTGACGGAGTATAAGCAGGGATGGGTACAGGGAACTGTGGGAGAGGGCACCCCTGGCACACTTCAGACAGGACGTGGGCAGAGTACCAGGCATTTCAGAAACAAGAGGAAGTGAATATAGACACACAGATTACATATAGGCAGATTACATATACACAGATTATATATAGGCCTACACAGATTACATATACACATTCTGACCCTGTGAATGTGTATGGTGAATATTTGTGAATATATGTGCAATGTTGTGTGTAATGTCCCTGTGTCTTCTTCTGTATTTATGTATATGTAGGCTACAGTATGCAACTTGACACCTTAAATTTCCCTCAGGTCAGTAAATGATACTCTACTACTCTACTATATGCAGATTATATTATACACATTACATGGCATAATGTAGAAGTAGAAGAAGAATAGTGTATTGTTCTTATTGTTCTTGATGTGTTTATAGATGACTAATTGTAACCAAATAATTTACTGGTTATGTTAGCCTACGTTTTATCCCATCAATCTAGGGCGACTCCTACAAAAACACGGCTCAGTTCAATGCACCACTTCCTGAAGTTTGTTTTCTCTGGCATGTGGTTTTGGGTTTTAGTCTTATCTGGTTTTGTTTTGATGGTGTGCAGTCATTTGAAAGCTAGATAAACATTCCCAAAAGAAAATTCAAACAGCTGCCTCAACACTAGTTATCATTTCTAGAAAAATGTTTTAACTCATACAGTATATGTATGGACTGTTATATGTTTGTTCATTTAAGAAAAATGTGACACGTCTGCTGAGTAAAAACTGAAAAACAAAACCTTCTTATTAGGCTACATAAATGTAATCCGAATTGTCAAGCTTATCTGATTTTGTGTGATTTGAACTTGTTCTTACAAGCTTTGAATAAAACCTTTGGACATTTTGCATAATGGATCTAGGCCTAATATCTTTTGCCAAATGGGTGCGGTGGGCCAAGCAACTCTGTAAAAAAAGAAAGAAAGGGGAAAAAAAGAAAAGATGAGAAAACAAGAGAAGAATTGCAACAGAACAGTGAAAGGAGAAGCATGATCTATGTGTGTGTGTGTGTGGGTGTGGTGGTGGTGTTCCAAGTCTGATAGCACAGATAACGAAATAGGCTAATATGAAGAAATCAATGAGGGCCCAGAAAGACTATACTTAGCATACCATTGCTGACTAGTCACCAGGGGTGTAGTGGGCGCGGTACGCGGGGGTAAGTAGTCCACCCACTTCTCCTGAAGTGAGAGTTTAAAAAAATCCTCTGCCCATGTTTGAATACAAAAAGGAATGATCACATAGCAGTATTGCAGGTGATTGACCAAACAGATGAAAACGGAAAAGCAATGACGGTAGATTAAGGACAGTTGGGGGGTCTTGACATGATAAGTTGCCTAATTATTTGATGACGTTAAAAATCGCGTACCTCCACTTTAAAAATCCCCACTTCACCCAGTACAGAGTGTAATTGGCAACACGTTTGGAGGGAGTAGAACACATCAACAGTTAAGTTGGCACAAGGCCATCAGTGAAAGCTTCAAGTCAAGGCAACCTCAGGAAACTCTGTTATTTATCAAACTCTTTCAGTCCAATTCACTATGTGACCTTGGCCTCGGGGCAAAAAACATCCTGTGAAAATGTGAGAAGGAAGGAACTTCTTCGCCCGGACAACACCAATGTTGCCAAAGAGCAACACTAAAACATGCTGGCGAGCTTTAATCAGTGCAACCAAGTATGTTGTTGTGGATGTCTGTTGGCAAAGTTTTTCCTTTCCCCTCATGCATTTTCAACACTTTGTTTAGTTTTCTTTATTTCTACTCTGTAGACTTCCTTTCTGCAATAGTGTGGTCTGATGCTGCATAAGAATGATAAATGGATGATTAAAAAAAGAAACAATACCAGAGAACTACAAACTACAGAGTTATCATTGGCAAACAAGCTTCAGGTCAAGTTACAAGGCTTGACTCATTGATTCTGTACATTAGGGGGAAATTACTTTTAAAGCAAAAATAAAAATGATGCTGCCATCAAGTTAGCAGAGAGTCCATGAAAGGTTTCACTGTGTAAAAGCATGCATCTCTCTTTCTCTCTCTCTCTCTCTCTCTCTCTCTCTCTCTCTCTCTCTCTCTCTCTCTCTCTCTCTCTCCCTGCACCACCCCCCCTGTGAGGTGGTTGCTAAGTGTCGTCTCTCTCACACACACACACAGACACTCTCACACACACAGGCTCTCTCTCTCTCTCTCTCTCTCTCTCCCTGCACCACCCCCCCTGTGAGGTGGTTGCTAAGTGTCGTCTTTGTTATTGTGCTCTCTCTCTCTCTCTCTCTCTCTCTCTCTCTCTCTCTCTCTCTCTCTCTCTCTCTCTCTCTCTCTCTCTCTCTCTCTCTCTCTGCCCCCCCCCCCCCTCCCCCCCCGTGAGGTGGTTGCTAAGTCGTGTCTTTGTTATTGTGCAGGGTTGGCACTCACCGTCGCCGATCCTGTCAGAGCATGCCAGTCCTGTTCCGTCATCCACTGTGGGAAAGCAGCGCAGCAGCAAGCATGCCTTGAGGACACACACACACACACACACACACACACGCACACGCACACACACACACACACACACGCACACGCACACGCACACACACACACACACACACACACGGCCGCTGACAGCTTAGGCCGGGCCCAGGACAAAATCATCTGAAAGGGCCCCCCTATACCCATTACATGCTATGTCATGAGAATCTAATTTTGGGCCCCCATCACTCTCTCCCTGGGCCCGGGACGTCTGACTCA
Source organism: Engraulis encrasicolus (assembly GCF_034702125.1). Lineage (NCBI taxonomy): Eukaryota > Metazoa > Chordata > Actinopteri > Clupeiformes > Engraulidae > Engraulis > Engraulis encrasicolus. The sequence continues at coordinate 2,753,965 of NC_085867.1, forward strand.
TTTGTCCCCCCTGTGAGCTTACACACACACACACACACTAACGCAGACACGCACACACACACACACACACACACACACACACACACACACACACACACACACACACACACACACACACACTGTTTGACTCAGAGTCTGAAAAGCACCCCGCCTAAGTGCAGAATGTTCAGGCAAGGACACGGCTCAGGCTGCCCAAACCAGTGTCGGCTCACCGCACCGCACAGGAGCCAGCGGGGAAAGTGGGGCAGGCAAACCTGCAGTCAGCTGCACAGCACAGGAGCCGGCGTGGAAAGTGGGGCAGGCAAACCTGCAGTCAGCTGCACAGCACAGGAGCCGGCGTGGAAAGTGGGGCAGGCAAACCTGCAGTCAGCTGCTATCGGATCCCAACCTGAGCAGAGAGAGTGATCAGTGTTGCCAGATTTGTGTCTGATCAAATCCCGCCCAAAATGTTCTCAAAAAACGCCAAAATGTGCTAGATTCCGCTCAATTTCAACAATTTGCATTGGTTTCTATGGGCACAAAACTGCTAAAAAAACACCCGCCAAATGGCCAATTTTTTCCCGTTTTTATCCGCAGACGGCCATCCCAAGTAGCCCAATTGGGCGGGCAACCGACCAATCTGGCAACACTGAGAGTGATCCCCATAACGAGTGCTAAGCTCCCACACTTATTATTATTTTATTTTTTTTGTGGTGTTTTTCGTCTTTATTCGACAGGGCAGTGTGAGAGGTGAACAGGAAGCGAATGGGGAGAGAGAAGGGGAGTGGTCGGCAAAGGACCCGGGCCGGGAATGAAACCCGGGTCAACCGCATGGCAGACGAGTGCCCTACCGGTTGGCCACGGCAGGGTCAAGCTCCCATACATTTGGTGTAAATAAAAGAAAGAGGAGAGAGTGACTTGTGACTGTCTGTGACATATTTATTGCAACATCTCACATCCAGTTGAGCAAACAAATTTGACATATGACTTCAGTTGAAACTGTTCTTGGCGAACAAGGGAAAGTGCAATGAAAAGAAAAGAGAAACTCATAAAAATTATAAATAAATAAATATAAATAAGCAATAACATTGTATATACACTATCAACACACATTCAGACACCACATTAATCACACTCACACCTGATGGTACTGTAACTCACTCTTGGATTCGCTTATTGTTCTGTGTCTGACAGATGTGTTCAAACTACAAATAGTAGTAGCAGTAGTCTTAACAAATTGACTAACAAAATATAACACACGCACTACACAGAAACATATGAAGTGAAGCCAACATACAAATGCACACACATACTATATATACACATACATAACACTGCTGGTTCTATGTAGTGCATGATGGGAAAATACCATTAATCCTATTATTTTCCTCTTTCTCTAGACCAATTGTAGCAGGTAGCAGGCTTCACTCAGGGTTTCTTGATTAATTATAAAAGGTGCTGGCCCAAATAAAACATTTAAAATCCAACAGAAAGGGGTGCACCTTGCAACGAAGTGTTTTTATTTTTTATTTTGTGTGCACAGACGCGTTTCGGTGTGTGCCTTCCTCAGTGTGCAACAGTTGCTCAGTTGATGCAAGGTGCGCCTCTTTCTCTAGACACAATGCTTTTTGTCTGGGTGTGTAACCCACAATGCCTCTGAGTGGCATGATGTGGTTTCAACGCTTAGGAGTATTAGCAAAGCGGATGCGGGTGTGGGTTTTGGCAAACCAAGAGGAAAAAACCACAGACTACAGCAATGGAGTACAGGATATCGGGAGTGGTCAGGAACTGATTGGCATTGGTCTGCACACTTGAAATCATTTAAAAAAACAAACAAACAAACAAAAACAATTATTCCATCGAAGATTCTTGAAAATCTTATCGTTGAAACATAGTTCTGCAATGGAATTAATGATTTAAAAATATATTCAAATGTCCAGACTGCTGTTGATCAGAACTTGTGGTAAGCAGTGGTGAGGGACTCACATACATCAACAACGGCTCACAGTTCACTTAGCAAAGTAGGTGAAGGTGCTGGGTTAAAGTTCAGCAACACCCCCTTTACCATACAACCAGGGCTCTAAATTAACAGCAGCCAACCGGCCAAATGCTGGTGAAATTTCAGTTTGGCTGGTGAAAAAGACCAACTTACCAGCCACTTTCACCCATCAGTGAGTGTGTGTTTGACTAGTAAAATTAACATCTACTTGCCATTTTGGCTGGTGATGAAAAAAGTTAATTTAGAGCCCTGCTTACAACTATTATCCATGAGGGGCCTGAACCCATATCAGAGCCGTTTATAGCTCATCCCGAAAAAAAAAAACAGGGCACAGTTCACAGTTCACATACTGACTGAGCTGTCTCTTTCTATGAAATGTACTTAACAAACTAATCTTGCCTTGCCTATGATGAGTGAAGCAGGCTCCAGTCCACAGTAACACAGTCATTTTGGTTAAGAGGCACGCTCAAGCCCTTGGATACCCCTCCTTCGCCCCTACTTGTCCTATTAGTGCCACCATAGGATCCAGATTAGGATATCTGTGCATAGGACATCCGGTCAGTTCAGAATTACGGTAGGGACACATGGGAGGCGAAGCGAGCGAAGCGAAGAGAGGCGAAATCCAACCGTCATCAGGTCGTCGCGGCGAATCAAATGGAATGGAACAGTCAAGCTGTTGATTTGATTGGGCCGCGGCAGGCGAATTCGCTCCTCATTTGCATAACATTAAACTTTCTTTAATAATTTCGCTTCGCTTCGCTCCTGTTCGCTTGCTTTCGCCTGCCTTCGCCTCTCTCATAGGAATGAATGGCAAAGTTAGCAAATTCGCGTGTATGTGTCCCTACCGTTAGACGGCACACTGCACATGACAGCAGAAATGTTGTCCCCGAAAGTACACGTACACACAGTCACCGTTCGTTCAGTGCACCGCCATCATGCCTTCCTGCAAGGCCCATTTGTGCCCGGCAAAGTTCTGGACGTGTGGAAGGCTGCCCGGGCCCGGCTGAGCCTGGAGCTGCGGCGATCTGCTCCTGGGGGGCCAGCCAGCAGGGACGGGGGCCAGGGGCTGCCGCGTGCCCGACACCAGGTGTCCACAGCTGGGGTGACGCTGCTGCGGGCTGCCCTGGGTGCCTCCTCCTCCTGGAGCATGCCCGAGTCCTTTGGGGAGGGTGTGTGCAAACTGATGTGTGTGCGAGGGTGTGTACGCTGTTGTTGGCTGTTGTTGTGTGCTGAGTACAGGGTGTGTGTGTTCTGCTGTGGCCTGTGGTCTTTGTTGTAACGACGAAGCATGAAGAAGTGTGTGCGCTTTAGGTAGCGTGTGTGAGATGCGCTGTGCGTGTTCTGCTGGGGCGTGTGTGTGTCCGGCAGTGTACGTGGCTCTTTGACCCTGTGTGTGTGACGGAGAGAGTGCGTGTGCTTTAGGCAGTAGTGTGTGTGCGAAGCGCTGTGTGTGACCCATCGGTGGAGTGTGCCCCAAGACCTGTGCTTGTTCCAGTGGGGGGTGTGAGCACGCGGCGGGGTGTGTGTGTTCTGTGATCTGTGTGTGTGATGATGATGGAGGATGCGCGTGTGCTTTGGCCATTGTCTGTGGCAGTGGCACCCTCGGGCAAGTTTTGTTCACCCGACGCAAAGTGTCATTGTGAGCCTGCAGTGTCCGTTTATCCTGCACTTGTCTCGCTGGGAATTGTGGGAAATCCGCACAGGCCTGAGGGACATTCGCCGCTGCTGAATGGTGCTGCTGGCACGGCTGCTTCCCACGCACAGCCAACGACCTTTGACCTCTCCTGAGTGCCATGGGGCACGGCGGGGCCGCGTCGTCCGGTGGCTCGCAGGTGAACACCCTCACGTCCGCCAGGGGCAGACACAGGGAGTCGGCGAACACCACCCGCCTCCTCTGCCGCGGGCTCCCGTTCTTACTCCAGTTGTCTATCGAGGAGGAGCAGCAGGAGGAGGAGGAGGAGGAGGAAGAGGAGGTGAGAGAGGAGTAAGGCGAGGAAGAGGAGGTGAGGGACGAGTACGGTGAGGAGGAGGAGGAGGACACGACTTCCCCTTGTTGACCAGGGAAGGGAAGGCAGGCTGGGTCCGGTCCAAGTATCGGTCGGTGTGGATGAGCAGCAAGGCATATGACATCCGTAGGCTCCGGAGGTGGGGGGTGCGAGTGGATGTGCCGGAGTCTCTCAAATGTCTGAGACAGCTCCCTCTCCAGCCGGAGATGGGATTGCTGCTGCTGCATGTTTGGAGATGGGACACGCACGGGTACAGGCCTGGACACAGAATCACATTTAGAGTTTAGATTGTACACCAGCCGGTACTTTTAAAAGTCACATAACTTATATGTTAAAGTAAATTATTTAAATATCCACGCAAACTTACTTTGTGCAGATCGTCATTGGCATGATGTGTTCACGGAACTGAACGCCGTCAATCTTGTTATCCTCTTTGAAATCTACAATTATATTTTTCATTCCATTAATGACCACGCAAATATTGTCACAAAGACTGCACTCACTTTCACGGTTTCGTTGACATGACATTTATGAGGTTTATTACAATGTTGTAAGAGCTGCCTTTCTCAGAAGTTCGGTTTGAACTCCTCCACATTTTCCCCATAAAACAGACAAGACATTGTACCAAACCGAAAACAGTGCGCAACTTACGTCTCAGAAGTGATGAATGTATATCCGTTTTCCCTGTCGAAGAAAACACTTGGAAACTTGACAACTTCAGATAAAACACACTTCACAAACACTTGCGAAGTACTGGACACTCCTGTCCTGTCTCGGTATCAGACTTTCTCTGCCCCGCAACAAGTTTCGTTGTTTATAAATGAGACGTAATGAGGCGATGCTGGTGCGCACACGCCCCTGTTCACCATCGACCAATCTCGTGCTTAGGTTGTCGCTCCCCCAAAAAGAATGTCAAGCTTTTGAGATGGAAATACTCATATTCATCTTATCCAGTCCGTGTTTGTTGTTGAGGTTGGATGTCTTGTTAGTCTATGAGCGCTTAAATAAATTAAACTATAGCCCAAGTCGGATTCTGAACCATTTTTTTCATCAGCGTGTGAGTGCGCGCGCTGGCACGTTTGTTCTGCGTGACGGAGACGGGTATGATTTTGGGGGGCACGAGGCAAAATGAATATGAATCCAATAGAATCGAATCTTCACTGACTGCGTAGATATACACTCTCTCCTAAACACTGCATATTTGGGATGATAATAAAGTATTTAATTCGGTACCTCTCAGACCTAAATACTATTTGTGGTCGACACGTGTAATCCTTATTGAGCTGCCCATAGCTGTCTGAGCAGGATCCATTGATCTAATTCTTGGCGGGTAAATCCCTGCAGGAAATTTAATTAAATTCTCCTGGCCGACTAATGTTGGCTGTCCTCTTCCCGCTCAGAGACTACACATACACACACACTCATATAGGTTTCTAAAATAGAATTTAATTTATAGAAACAACATAATCCCCAAACCCCCTCTCTCTTCTGTGAGAGACGTGTTATTACTTACAAGGCTGATTTGTTGTCTTGTGGTGTTGCCCAACTCTCTGCTCACAGACGATGGGGTTGCATCAAGATTACTCTTTATTGGCAGGTTATTTTGGACCATGGACTAGCTGTGGAGGCAATCAGACATGACGGAATCACAACTGATGCATCAAACTGTGAAAACCTGAAAGACACCAGGTCCCCTTAGTTATTTAGGAGGAAATAAAGTAAAGAACACCATGTATATATATTCCACATTGTTTATATTCCATATTGTAGAAATGTGTTTTGTTAATTTATTACATATATCTGTAGGCCCTATCTAACTGCAAGACATGCTATGAAATTATTTGTAAATTGAGAAATCTGCTCTGTTTGTGCATTGTGCATGTGTCTCTACATGCAGTGAAAAGTGTGTGCAACTGATTGTTGTTAAGCTTAAGGCTTAGCTTAGTTTAGCTTAGCTTAGTTTAGCTTAGCCTTGTATGAAACTAATAGCCTACCAAATATTGTTTAAAGATGTACTAGGTGCCCCATGGTGGAATTACTTTCTTTTGCCTGGAAATGTAATATTGTACTCCGTGTGTACCTTTATTTATATATATTTTTGTCTTGTTCAACTTAATTCGACAGGACAGTCTGTGAGATGGACAGGAAGCGAATGGGGAGAGAAACAGGGAGGGGTCAGCAAATGACCCAGGCAGGGAATCAAACCCAGATCAGCCGCATGGTAGACGAGTGCCCTACCGGTTGGCCACGGCAGGGCCAGTCCCTTTACTTATCTATCTGCCAGATTGGGCTGGATTGTGTGACTCAGACCACAGCTGCACATTTCTGGCAAATGCAGGTGTGTCATGCTGGGCTGAGGTAACTGTCTGTAACTGCCTGTCTGTCTGTCTGTCTGTCTGTCTGTCTGTCTGTCTGTCTGTCTGTCTGTCTGTCTGTCTGTCTGTCTGTCTGTCTGTCTTTCTGTCTGTCTGTCTGTGCAGCTGACTGGTTTGGTCAATATGTTATCTGACATACAGTTATGTTCTTTAGCAAGCTGTAGGCATAGTCTTTTGTAAAAAACAAAACAAAACAAAAAAAAAACAGGAAAATGAAAAAGAATAAGAGTAAGAAAGAAATTGTCTGCTTGAAACAAGGCATAAATAAAACATGAGCCAAGGACAAGGGAGCTCAAGTATGCAGAGTCAGACAGACCATGCAGATTAAAAAAAAAAACAACAACAACAAAACAAGGGCAGGTAGACTATAAGGGCTCCTTATAGGTGTTAATGGAATGCCCCCGTGTGTAGTTGGTGAACGTAGCCGGATGACGTACAGTAAGTCAAGTTAAAGGGATCCTGCAGTTCAACAGAAAGGAGTGGGCTGCCCCTGCCTAAGCCTCAGGGCCTATACTACAAAGCTGGTTCAGGAGTAAACCAGGTTAAGTTAAGAGGTAAATCTCAATTTGGGGCATTGGGAAGCCTTAGGGGGGTCGTTGACCTTGAGGATACAGCTGAGAGGGGGCGGTGCTAAGTTGCCATTGAGGCAGAGATTCTTTAAGTATATAGAGATATGCCAATGTAATAGGTTGCTATGGGCACCTAACATGACCAGGTTCCGGTCTGCCTAAAGGGCCGTGTCATAATGCTAGCATTGAATAGAACAGTCCTTAGGTCTGCCTACACTGTAACAAATAACTGTTAATTTAGGGCAATTCTGCAACAGCATTCTACTGTTTTTTGAAAAAACAGACAGCTACTGTGAAAATACTACTTTGAGTCAAGTATTGAGCATAAACAGTAAGTACTGCACAATAGCAGCATTGGCCGTTGTGGAAGCAACCAAAATATTAGAGATGGGATTTATGGCTCTTTTTCGGGATCCGGGTCTTAGTGGCTCGTTCCTTTCAAAGAGCCGTTCAAAAAACAGGCTCTTTTGGCTCTTTAAATTATTTATTCAGTGTTAAGAATGTAATATTTTGACTCCTCCTCAAGGTAATGTTGTCCAAACAACAACTGATATTCTCCTGCTTCTAAAGACCGTTTTTTTGCCACTCTTTAAGGCAAACAATTGTGTTTTTTCCCCAAATTTAATTGCTCTGGTCGAAGTCACGTGCTTCAAATTAATGAAAAATTAACAAAATAACGTTTGAATGACTCCCCCAGCTGTGATCCGGTTCCCCTCGTTCACTATAGGGAGCAGTTCAAAAGAACCAGCTCGTTCATGAACGACACACCTCTACAAAATATTTTAGGCAGCACCATTGAAACCCTATCATCCTCCACTTGTCCGTGATCGCCATCAAGCTGCAATAGCCTACCACCTGAAGAACTTAAGTCATTCTCACTGGTTAAATATTCTCTGATACTAACAAGCATTAAACAATTTCTAAGGAAACTACAATACTTAAAAAGTGTTTGATGCAGCACATTATGATGATTTTCATCACTATGAATTTGATATGAAAGTGTGAATGGCTGAAACATTTAAAAAATTTGAACACACTCTTGCAACAAGCAGCCCATCTAAAACCAATCTGCTAATCAGTGCCTGGCCTCACCTGAGTAGGGCTGTTATGCCATTATTCAATTACGGGCGTCACCTGCCAAGGGCCTGATGACTCTGGTCACATGGTACTCTTGCACCTGTATATAAATCTGGACTATCAACACTTCAGTTGCTTGCCTGCCTGCTGGCTGGCCTGCATGGCACAGCATAGCACTTGCTTGCTTACATGCTTGCATACTTTCCTCTTTGTGAAAGCTTGCTGTATGTGACGTCATTTGTGGCATGGTTGCATATAATGTGCCTGCTGCAAATTAGGCATTGCTTTGAGAGCTAGCTTGTAGTGCTGCTTGTTTGCTGTGCTACTTGGTGCAAATTAGTTTTTTAAAGACTGACCAATGCTATATTCATCATTGGCTCATCAAGAGATACAATAAAAAGCCCACCTCGCACACTATCATTGTAACATAGCACTGCGTACTCTGAAATTTTATTCATGCCCACACTTTCAGAGCACCACCGCAAACCATTTTCTCAATAGGCCTACAGCATAGCTCCATAGTATCATGCTCAAGGCACTCCAGTCATGGTGAACGATGGGAGGGTGTAGTGGTAACATGGCAATGGTACCACAGTTATGGAGAATGATGGGTGGGGTGGGAAGTTGCCATGGCCATATTCATGAATACAACTATGACCCAGTATTTGCCTGTCATCACACAGTACAATTCAACTTTTTAACTGAAATGTACTGTTATTTTACTTATACTACTGCATAAATATTGTAGAGCACTTTTAGTTTAACAATACTAATACTGTGAACGTTCGGTAGAGTACTCTTATTTAACAGTTCAATTGCTGCTGAAAAAATGTTATATAATGTGATACATTAAACAGCAATGAGCTGTATTTGATTTTGATTTGATTTTTGGTGTGAAATAACAGTAGAATTACAGGTAAATATAATTGCCAGTAACTGCCGTTATTTTGCAGGGAAATTTTCTTAGAGTGTAGGTCTGCCTAAAGGGGGATATACCCCCTCCCCCTTACAATAATAGAACCCGGAAACAATGGGCCAATGGAACCTCTCTCTCTCTACTCTCTCTGATTGAGGTGCATTAGTCCATTTAATTTTGTAATACTAAGGGGGCATTGGCAGGGTTATGATGAGGTCAAGGGGGGCGTTGGGAAGCTTATGATGAAGTCAACGGGCGTGTGTTCAAAAAAAGTTTGAGAAACACTGATCTAATAGAAGATGCTATTCTATTACATATGATTTAACCTTGTCTACTCCTGAACCAGCTTTTGTAGTATAGGCCCCGGAACTGGCCCATTTGTAGTGGATCATATTGTTGTTTCCACTGCTTAAGCTAGGTTTATACTTGTCCTTAGCAGTTCGCAACCAACCGCCAAGCTCCCTTTGTGTATATAGACGTAGGCCTTGCGCATCTGAATGGATGGTTCTCCCAGGTTCATATCGTCGGCCAGTACGGCAAGGACAGTGCAAGGCTTCTGATTGGTGTACCAAAGTTCTACCACAGATTTTTGAAGGAAAAAAGACCATGGTGGTCGTTCAGTCGATTGTAAAAAGTGTTCCACTGGAGGGGCCTTTGATCGATTGGATTGTTGACATGGAGATGAGAAACTGTGTTGTACTATTTCAATATTAGGCTACAACTTGCAAGCAATTCATGTCATAATTGCCAACGTCGCTGTTAATGTTTTGTTCATCATTAGTTTGTTATTTATTAAGGTTTTATAATGCTTTTTAGGCATCCATTGTTATGAAGTGTTACCTCTGTTTGCCTGACATGTTGTGAAGTCCAAATAGAAAAACAAAAAAACATAGCAAAAACCCAAACTGACTTTGATTTAATTCACTCACACTCACAAGTCTTTAATTAGGCTTAAAGGGACACTGTGTGAGATTTTTAGTTGTTTGTTTCCAAAATTCATGCTGCCCATTCACTAATGTTACCTTTTTTATGAATACTTACCACCAGCATCAAATTCTAAGTATTCATTATGACTGGAAAAATTGCACTTTTCATACATGAAAAGGGGGATCTTCTCCATGGTCCGCCATTTTGAATTTCCAAAAATAGCCATTTTTAGCTGCAAAAATGACTCTACTTGGAACATACTAGAAAATATTTGTTAATTGCTCAGTACACTTTCATGTAAAGATCAAATTTGGCAATAGGCAGCCCAGTTTAAATGAGCAGCATAGTTGCAGTACCTTTTTTGACCATTTCCTGCACAGTGTCCCTTTAAGGGCCGAAACCCCCCATGCCCCAGGTGACAGGTCTACTTGGTCTTCTTATGTGGGCTCATGGACATACTGCTCAGGAGGCGGGCTTGGTCAAATGTATCTGTTTAATTCCTTCAGTTCACACAAGGAAGAGCGCGACACTGCTTCTTCACAGTTCACCACTTTTTTATTTTTCCTTTGGTGCTGACGTTTCGGCACTTAGGCCTAGAAGAACTGTGAAGAAGCAGTGTCGCGCTCTTCCTTATGTGAACTGAAGACTGAAGTACCTTGAAAAGCTGCACCTGCTGAAAAAGAAACCTTCGAGGTGTGCGGGCTCTCACAAACAACTTTGTCAAATGTATCTGTTTATTTCCTGAAATGTCAGGTGGTACAGGCAACACAGGATTTAGACAGGCTACATGGGTTACTTCAGTCAACGTCGTGACATCCTCCAGGCGTGTTCTGAATAAATAAAATAAATATAAAGTGTGTGTGTGTGTGTGTGTGTGTGTGTGTGTGTGTGTGTGTGTGTGTGTGTGTGTGTGTGTGTGTGTGTGTGTGTGTGTGTGTGTGTGTGTGTATGTATGTGTGTGTGTGTGTGTGTGTGTGTGTGTGTGTGTGTGTGTGTGTGTGTGTGTGTGTGTGTGTGTGTGTGATAGACCACTATCATTTTGGTATTTATGTAAAAGACACATTATTGCTTCTTTAACATTGTTTGGGGCGCTGTATTGTTTTCTCAATAATTATTGGTCCTCCCAAATAAACTAATCAAACTGTGTGTGTGTGTGTGTGTGTGTGTGTGTGTGTGTGTGTGTGTGTGTGTGTGTGTGTGTGTGTGTGTGTGTGTGTGTGTGTGTGTGTGTGTGCGCCTGTGTGTGTGTGTGTGTGTGTGTGTGTGTGTGTGTGTGTGTGTGTGTGTGTGTGTGTGTGTGTGTGTACTGATGTTGCGTTCCCGTGAATTCATTTCTCCCTCATGTCCACCGCCCACCATTCACCAACCAAGCCCAAGCATATTTGCATAAGAATAATAACACCTGATTCTGTTATCTGGAATTTTGCAATCAGGCTTCTGTGCAATAGTTGATTGGAAAAATATTTGTCTCCTGTCTATCACCACTGTCTTATCAATATAACATGTTGGTAGACTTTATAACGACGGATGCATAAAAAGCATTATAAAGACATAGTAAATAATAAACCATTAACACATATTTTTATTATTTACTAAGTCTTATGAATGATTTATAAAATATCTACAAATAATGTTTTTTAAAAACCTTGTAGAATGAGTTTTTTTTATTGATTAACACAAGTTGTGATAGGCCACCGCTCATCTGTTTAGAAGGTGCAGGATTCAGTAGATATTTCTGTACAAAAAGAAGACAATCCGCACACTTCAGGTCTTTTTTTTGTGCAAAGAAGCTTTACTAAAGTCAAGTAAAGCTTCTTTGCACAAAAATAGACCTGAAGCGTGCGGATTGTCTTCTTTTTGTTGATTTACAAAAAAAGTTCTAAATGTTTGATAAAACATACAAAATTGTTAATGTTTTGTTCATCATTAGTATTTACTAAGTTTTTAATAATGCTTTTTATGTATCTTTTATTATAAAGTGCTACCTCTGACATGCATGTTTGCCCGACATGTTAAAGTTAACACTTATGACATATGCCTTGTTATTGAAACAATAAATTCGACTCATAGTCAGTGAAGTCAGAATAAAAAAACATTTTGAAATAAAACTGACTTTGATTTAACTCACTCACACTCACAAGTCAAGCCAACTGAGAGGCCGAATCGGAGGCCGAATAGAAAATGAGTTGAAAATGAGCATTAATTGAAGTATTGTCAGTTCTACTCTAACATTTGAAGACTTCAAATTAACATGTACTTTCTTTGAAAAACATGTCTTTTGATAACTTTTAACTGAACTGTAATATTCAGTATCGGTATTCGGCCAAGTGATTAGTCCTAATTATTATTCTGTTTCGGCCACAAGATTTCATGCATCAGTGCATCTCTGTCGCATTATTATCTGGAATTTTGCAATCAGGCTACTGTGCAATAGTTGATTGGAAACCTATTTGACTCAGTGAGGTACGGTATGCTGGAAGTGAGAGTGAGTAATTTTGAGTTTGAAACACACACACTCTTTGAAATTACTCACTCTCACTTCCAGCATACCCTTCCATTGACGCTGATTGTACATAGGGCCCAAACATTTGCTGCTCTAGGCCCCTGCTTCCAGTATACCTTACTGAGTCAAGTGTGTGTGTGTAAACAGGAGACACCCTATGCGCTGGGGAGGATGGTGTTCTGTGTCAGTAGATACATGTATTCAGTATTGCCAGATTGGTCAGGTGCCCGCGGGATTGGGCTACTTGGGATGAGTGTCTGCGGGTAAAAACGGGGAAAATTGGCCACTTGGCGTTTTTTTTCAGCAGTTTTAGGCCCATAGAAGTCAATGTAATTTGTTGAATTTGGGCGGAATTTAGCGCATTTTGGCGTTTTTTGAGAACCTTTTGGGCGGGATTTGATCAGACACATCTGGCAACACTGGTATTCAGTCCATGCTGAACCTGTTCTTCAGCCTGCCAACCACTGCCACAGGAGTCAGAGCCAAGCCTAATTCCCTCCCAAACCGCAACCCATCGCTGCGACAATACGCAGTTGTCAATCAGATAGTCCATCTCTGACGGAAGTAAATCGCTGTGACACAGTGACACGTAAAACAGCAGATGCCCCGTATATGAGTTGTCAGCTGAGTTGCTGGAGCCTTAAGGTATAGGCCTGTAACTGACAGCCAGGGCCGCTGACAGCTTTTGCTGGGCCCAGGACAAAGTCATCTGAAAGGGCCCCCAACCCCCAACCCAATACATACAATGTAATGGGGACCCAATTCTGGGCCCCCTATCCCCATGGGCCCGGGACAACATACCTGTTTGCCCCGCCCGTTGGCGGGCCTGCAGCTGACAGCTTTGGCAGGACACCCTGAAACAAACAGGTGAGGACGCCACAGGTGTGGAGTTTGAAGTGTGCAGCTACTAAAGTACTATCAATCAATAACCCTGGTGATGTTGCATCATTTGTTTTATATCAAATGTGGTCGCGGTGGCCTAGTGGTTAGGTAGGTGGACTTAAGATCGGAGGATTGCAGGTTCGAATCCCACCAGTACCTCTCCCTACACCTCTATCAATCGCTGAAGTGCCCTTGAGCAAGGCACCTAACCTCACACATTGCTCCAGGGACTGTAACCAATACCCTGTATCTAAATAGCTGAAAGTCGCTTTGAATAAAACCGTCAGCTAAGTGCAATGTAATGTAATGTAAATGTTTAGTGTTCTTGCCGAGCTAGCTATTTCTGTCCATTATACTAATGCAATCCATTTTGTTATACCATCCAAAATAAAATAGGCAACTGGAACCTCCAAATGCACAGATAGCTACCACTAGTGATCTGTGAGAATCTCTACACTTGATGTGACTAAATTACTTAATGAATAATTATTGGGAGTACCTCTTCTTTTTCTATATCCCAAGATATATCGTTTGAAATGTGCCCCATCCTTATCCAAATGTGCCCCATCCTTATCCAAATGTGCCCCATCCTTATTCAAATGTGCTCCATCCTTATCCAAACGTGCCCCATCCTTATCCAAATGTGCCCCATCCTTATCCAAATGTGCCCCATCCTTATCCAAATGTGCCCCATCCTTATTCAAATGTGCTCCATCCTTATCCAAACGTGCCCCATCCTTATCCAAATGTGCCCCTCCCTCCATCCTGCATACTTGAGGTGCTAGGATGCAGGGAAGTAGGAAAGGGCAGTGGTGGCACTGCACAGAAGTCAAGTCAAGTAAGTCAAGTAAAGTCAAGTCAACTCAATTCAAGTCAAGTCAAGTCAAGTCAAGTCAAGTCAAGTGTACTAGCACAAGTTTGAAATTGCGTACGATCTGTCTCCAATGCGCAGTTAAATTAAGCATACATGTAAGATGAGGTATTGAGGAAGACATTGACAAAAATCACCTACCCCCCAACCCCCCCCCCCCCCACACACACACACACACACACACACACACATACACACACACACACACACACACACACACACACACACACACACACACACACACACACACACACACACACACACACACACACACACAGAGTACAGTGCAGAAGGAAGGAAGGGGCAGTGATGCAGTGACAGAGGTGCATTGGGCAACGGTGACGCTAGAAATCTTGAGGCCCTTTTAATCCGTTAAGACGCAGTTATACATTTGCTGGTACCAGCATGGCAATGACTAAGTCAAAGGTCCAAAGGTCAAAGGTCCTGTGTTATGTCATTGTAGGGTAGTACTATGGTTAACTTTTCAATGACTAATGCAGCGTGCCACAGGTGTACGGCGTGCATTATGGGGCTACAATACACTAGCCAGGCCATGCCCTAGTGACTCAACACCTTTGGCGTTGCTTCTCGTCAGGCCAAGAGCAATATACATATCGTTTCTGATCTCCAGAATAATCAGGAACTCCACCCACTTTGTGGGAAACCAGTCAACCAGTTGCAAACCTAGGGAGGCGGGTCAACCATTGTTATGCGCTTGGTCAGACCAAGTCTCGAAGAGATTTGAACGTGGAAAATAATCAGGCTAACAATACACTACATATTTGCTTTTTTGACTTTTACTATTGACCAGGACAGTGGGGAGCCACAATTGTCCATGCTGGGACAAATAAAAACTACTGAGCTAAACAGACAGGAAGTGAATAAGAGAGAGAGATGGGGGAGGGCTGGGACACACTCGAGCCTTGGTCCCAATGGATATGTAGCCCGCCTATACAGGTGTGTCCGCACGCTGTGTGTTCGCTTCACTTGTTGCTTCCCCACTGAAAGGGCACTGAAAGAGCACATAAGATGTCATAACTTTGTTGTTTTTTTTTTCTTTTATTTCCCCCCAATATGGCAGGTTACACCACAAACCTTTTGATGACAGCAAACTTTGAGAGGAAACTCTTTATACATATATTTCAGCCTTTTATTATTTGAGAGGATAGTAGGGAGAGGCCAGGAAATTGTTGGGAGAGAGACAAAGGTGAGAGATGGCAGGAAGTAATCTTGGGCTCGGCTCGAATCTAGATCCTTGGCGTAACAGTACGGTGCCTTAGCCGTTTGAGCCACAGCCATGACCAGACATTTTAATATAAGCCCCCAAGAGGCCCCCTGTCACTGTCAGGTCCTTAGACTCCTCGTAATGTCCCTTAACACTGGGCAGCGCTTCAAGAGAAAGGAGTGCCGGCCGTCACTTTGCGTCTGTGCCCCAGCCTGTGCCTTAGGCCTGGGAGATCCCAGCTAAAGTCTTCCAAAACGAACGACTGGCCAATTTTTACTAACAGTACGGTGCCTTAGCCGTTTGAGCTACGGCCAAGGCCAGACATTTTAATATGAGCGCCCAAGAGCCCCCCTGTCACTGGCAGGTCCTTAGACTCTTCGTGATGTCCCTCTCCATCTGGTGATCCCCCGAGGTGCATCATGGCCACCAAGTCTACAGATGGACAATAACAGAATTTTAATAACTACAGTAGTGATTTGTTGTAAATGGTCATTCTCTTTTGAATTATTGCTTGGGGCCCCCAACTTACCTTAGAATCAGACTGAGTGGCGCAGCGCACTAAGCCCCCCACATTTGGGCTTGCATACCCACGGGGACCCCGGTTCGAGTCCGGCCAGGGTCATTTCCCGATCCCACCCCGTCTCTCTGTCCCACTCGCTTCCTGTCACCATCTCAGACTGTCCTGTCAAATAAAGGCATAAAAGCCCCTAAAAATATATTTTTAAAAGAGAATGAGTACACACACAGGTACCAAGAGTGGAAAGTTGGTAAACACTAGGCAGCGCTTCAAGAGAAAGGAGTGCCGGCTGTCACTTTGCGTCTGTGCCCCAGCCTGTGCCTCAGGCCTGGGAGATCCCAGCTCAAGTCTTCCAAAACGAACGACTCACTGGCCAATTAAGAAGAATTACAGTGGCTCCTCTTTATTAACTGACTTTTCAAATCTCATCAGGAGTTAAGAAGCACAAAGAGGACAAACGAAGATCTCTCTCTCTCTCTATCTCTCTCTCACTCACTCACTCTCTCTCTCTCTCTCTCTCTCTCTCTCTCTCTCTCTCTCTCTCTCTCTCTCTCTCTCTCTCTTTCACTAAAGTTTTTTTGTGTCATGCGTGCAAAGGACTTAGCAAAGAAAACAATGTGGCAAAACAATCAGTGATCCAATGCCAAGGTCTGCCGGAGCAGTGAGTGCAAGTCTGACTATGCAGGGCGTAATCATTAGTGGTGTGGATCGGCAGTGCCCTCACGATCCGATTCGATCACGATTCGGGAGGATTCGATTCGATTCGATTCTATGCGATCCGATCCGATTCAATTCTACAATGCATTGCAATGCATTACATTTCTACTGAAAGCATTTGCAAATGTTTAATTAGTAATAATGATGAGGCAATACAAGTAGTCAGATACTGAGCAACAATTTATTGGCTGTTTTCTGTATCAGTCTGTATTAGTCTGTATCAGTCTTGCAATGTTTTGAAGTGCTTTTATTTCATTTAACATTCATTTGCTCCTGAAATATCCATGGAAGTAATTGAAACTTAAAAAAAATTGCTGGATCGATTCTGGAACTTGCCGGATCGATTCTGGATCGTCCATACCCCGCATTGGATTGCATCGCCGAATCGATCATTGTTGACACCACTAGTAATCATCATCACCATCTACAGTATATTGGAGGCAGTCACAGTACACATGCACGCACACACGCACGCACACAGTATACACAGATAGGAACATGCCCACACATACATGTACACACGCACACGCACACACACGAAATGTCGTTCCGTTTACGAAACGAAAGTTCGGGAGAAGCGTAATGAAATCTGACAGGTCTAAATTAACACCTGCTCTGTATTTCCTGCTCGTCTGTCATTTGTCCAGTTCCTTGCGCGCTAGTACAGGCACGCCTACCTATCCACCTGAATCTCATCCTTCAATTACTCAACGCTGTATTTATTCCCCACTCACCTGCTCCCAGTCAGAAACTCGCTTTCTCGCTCGCACCCTCCATCCACCCCTGTCGCCCCCCGTCTCAGTCTTCTCGACCGCTTTATCCGGGAGCCGCCCTCGCGCCTCCTCGGTTCCATTCGCTCTCCCAATAACCGGCCAGGGGGTGTCCGCTCAGACCTCGCACATATTTCGCGGGCGCGGATATTGTCCGAGCTCTCAGTTGGAGCCCCATACTCCCGAGCCCACGCATCAGATTTATCTATATCAGATTTCGGGCTCGGCAGTAATTTCAGCACCATGGCCAGCGACCTTGCCCAACACGCTAAATTTGCTATTCGCTTTTAAATTCTGTTCCTCGAAGTGCAGTTGGTCCAGGGACCCCGTAAAGCACTTTTCACAACTTCTCGAGTGCAGTGGTCCTGCGACCCCGTTAAGCACTTTCATGATCGCTTCGCCGCGCGGACGATCACGAGAAGCCCGTTCTCCAGCGAGAACGAAGATGTATGCATACATAGGCTACTGAATTCTAATTTCAGATAGCGCACTTATGAACATGGATACACACACACACACACACACACACACACACACACCCAAACGCACGCAGACAGGCATACATGCGCGCACAGGCACACGCACACACACACACACACACACACACACACACACACACACACACACACACACACACACACACACACACACACACACACACACACACACACACACACACACACACACACACGCACACACGCGTAACATAGCCTGATTTCATAACATCAGATCTTAAAGGATCTGACCTTGCCTGACTTCACATGCCCTGAATAACACTGGCAGCTTTTCAGGTATCCAGCTGACAACACACACACACACACACACACACACACACACACACACACACACACACACACACACACACACACACACACACACACACACACACACACACACACACACACACACACACACACACACACCTCTTGAAGTGTACATACTGTCCTAGTTGGCACACATAATGAAGGCAATAAACTGGGAGGAGTTATCCTACCCCATAATTACAAGTTGAGATCATCCTCATTGTACGCACGCACACACACATACACACACACACACACACACACACACACACACACACACACACACACACACACACACACACACACACACACACACACACACACACACACACACACACACACACACACACACACACACACACACACACACACACACACACACCTAAACACACCTCAGGCTGGGTGACAAGACAAGTCGTTCAGGAGCCAGCTGTTCTGTTGTCTGGTGCATAAGTGCAGACACAGCAGGAGGGCTGACTTGGCCCACCCACATGTCAATAAGGCCCACTCAATAAGGCCAACTATACCAAATCATCCACTCACATGTCAATAAGGCCCACTACACCACATCATCCACCCACATGTCAATAAGGCCCACTACACCAAATCGCCCACCCACATGTCAATAAGGCCCACTCAATAAGTCCCACTACACCAAATCACCCACCCACATGTCAATAAGGCCCACTACACCAAATCACCCACTCACTTGTCAATAAGGCCCACTACACCAAATCGCCCACCCACATGTCAATAAGGCCCACTACAACAAATCGCCCACCCACATGTCAATAAGGCCCACTCAATAAGGCCCACTACAACAAATCGCCCACCCACATGTCAATAAGGCCCACTACACCAAATCACCCACCCACATGTCAATAAGGCCCACTACACCACATCACCCACCCAAATGTCAATAAGGCCCACTACACCAAATCATCCACTCTTTGATTGATTGATTGTCCTATTAGTGATGATAGGTAATGACATTAATACAGTATACACAGAGGAGTGTCATTGTTTCTGACTATGCAGCACATAGGCTACTTTTTATCTCAAAATACGTTTTATGTAAACTTATTGTTCTTAATGTGTTTTTTGTACATTTATTTTCCTTTTTGTCTATGTGTTTGTCTGTGTCTGTAACTATATGTATGCTGCCATTTTGACCAGGACTCCCTGGCAGAAGAGACTGTAGTCTCAATGGGACAATCCTGGCTAAATAAAGGATACATGAAAAAAATGAAAATAATGCTTTGGTATTGGGCTCCGTCCACTTTGTTGTTCGCTTGGCTCACCTATTTAACATCGTCTGGCAGCACCAACCTCTCTCTCTCTCTCTCTCTCTCTCTCTCTCTCTCTCTCTCTCTCTCTCTCTCTCTCTCTCTCTCTCTCTCTCTCTCTCTCTCTCTCTCTTTCGGCTCACCTATTTTATGTCGTCTGGCTACTGGTGAATAGTCAGATGTTGTCTACAGTCTGTGCTCCTCTCTCTCTCTCTCTCTCTCTCTCTCTCTCTCTCTCTCTCTCTCCCTCTCTCTCTCTCTCTCTCTCGCTCTCTCTCTCTCTCTCTCTCGGCTCACCTATTTTATGTCATCTATCAACACCATTGGTATAGTGGTGAATAGTCAGACGTTGACTACAGTCTGTGCTCCTGTCTGCCTCTCTGTCTCTGTCTCTGTCTCTGTCTCTCTCTCCCTCTCCCTCTCCCTCTCCCTCTCTCTCTCTCTTGGCTCACCTACTTTATGTCATCTGTCAACACACCATTGGTGTGGTGGTGAATAGATGTTGTCTACAGTCTGTGCTCCTGTGTGACTCTCTCTCTCTCTCTCTCTCTCTCTCTCTCTCTCTCTCTCTCTCTCTCTCTCTCTCTTTCTCTTTCTCTCTCATCACCTATTTTATGTTGTCTGGCAACACCACCTGTGTGGTAGTGAATTAGTCAGACGTTGTCTACAGTCTGTGCTCCTGTGTGACTCTCTCTCTCGTGAGGAAGACATTATTAGTAAGACGGTTTAATTTATTTAAAATCCGAGTGGAGTTGTTTTTAATAAGGCTTGAAGTGTCAGCAAACAGCCCAAAGCCTGATTAAACTGTCCCTCACTAGCTAACTAATTAATCAATTACACTAATTAATTATACAATGTAACACACAAGACCGAATTGGAGTAACCACATATTTCCAGAGACAAAATGAGAAAGCAAATATCTTGTTTCTTTGTCTTCTCCATCTAAGGGTATTTTCACCTCGAATCCCCTTTAAGTGAGCCAGACTCAGTCCTCTCTAAGTGGACCAAAAAGTAAACCGGCAGTAAAAGGACTCAGTTCTGTTTTTGTTATTGTGAGTGTGTTAGGCTACAAAAAGAACCGACTACTCTCTCTGGTCCTGTTAGGCTTTTATGGTGTGTCAGTCCTCTTTTTAATCCCACCCGGTCCTCTAGAGCAGCGGTTCCCAAACTTTCCCCCCTGCGCACCCCCTTTTACATTTCAATGTGGTTCGCGCACCCCCTCAGCAAATGTTGCACGGCCGCACATTTTGGGCAATCCTCACTTCCAATAGACCTGTGACTGGAATGTTCGGCTAAAAGTGCCCGCACCAACTTTGATGTCGTATAACTCTTGAATGACTAAAGCTATGACTACGAAACTTTTTGACTTTTCCCAAAATGAAGTTGGCTACAATGTGATAGCAAAAGATTAGGTTTATCATTGTTGTTGTTGCCATGGCAACAGTTTTCTGACAGGTACGCCTGACCAAAAATCACTGATCTAAGTCTCATCATCATAACTTTTCATATTTTTTTACATTTCCATTAGCATCAGACACCCTTTTGAACATTTGAAGTGGTCTGAAGCACATAATAACCAAAAGTGATGTGCATTACCCAAGTTAGATGGAATATACATTAAGGTGACATTTTGGGCAATAAAATCAGGAAATGATGTCATAATGACGTCACAATATCCAATAGTGACACCAAACTGATGTCATTCATAGATCTTTGGCTTATGATCATCCCCTCCAAGTTTGGTGGTCATACGCCATTCGCTTCCTAAGTTATGAGGGGGGGGTCAAAAGAGCCCCCCCCCCTGGTCCCAGGAATGCCAAAAAAGCCCGGTCTGGATAGGGTTAAGAAATGGACAACTCAAAAGGCCAAGTGGCCCCTAAAATGACGAATTCCAGGCCTGCTCGCGTGCGTGTGTATTTATAAGCAGCGCCTGTATGTGGGGCATACTCGCTGGGTCTGCAGTGGAATGATCCGATTCAGAATGGCAGCGACTTCACAGCTGCGCTAAAGCAATCAAGGTAATGATGTCAAGCTAGCCGACCACAGGTGGTGCCTCGTCTGTCCCAGAAAAGATTCACGTGTGCTCAGACACAGACACACACAACGCACGCACGCACACACACAGACACAGTAACAGGCATCCACGCACAACACACACTGATACACACTGATACACACTGATGAACACAGACACAGACAAACACAAAAAGCATACCAACGCACGCACACACACCCACACACACACAGACACACACACACACACACACACACACACACACACCCACACACACACACACACACACACACACACACAAACGGCCACACACACAAACACGCTCGGACACGTGCACACAGACACACACACCAACACACACAGGCAGGCATGTACGCACACACACAAACATACACACACACACGTGCGTGCGCACGCACATACACACACACACACACCCATACACACACACAGGCACACCCCAGGTCTTTTAAACACATGTGAGGTGACAGATACTTCGGTTAATCCAGTAAACAGGTCCTCAGGGCTACATGAAAAGGCGGCACCATTTCTGGGGCGGTGTGTACTGTGCACAAACACATTCTCATTTTGCCTGGCTCTGCACACACACTAAACTGTAGGCTATAAAGTGAAAGTGAAAGCCCAACTGGGAAACTCCAACTCCCATTGTCATTGTGACACAGCACTCCCCAGCACACAAGTGTTCACTGCAGACTGCACACAACGAAATTACATTTATGCTTCACCCGTGCAAGGGGGGGCAGCCCCCAATGGCGCCCCAAGGGAGCAGTTCGGTGGAAGGACGGTACCATGCTCAGGGTTCCTCAGTCATGGAGGAGGATGGGGGAGAGCACTGGCTAATAACTACCCCACCAACCTGGCGGGTTGGGAGTCAAACTGGTCGAACCGGCAACCTTTGGACTACAAGTCTGATGCCCTAACCGCCAGTGGTGTAGTCTACGTAGAACGCGGATATATGGAGTATACCCACTTCTAAATTTCAGGGATTTCAGTATACCCACTTAAAATTAATTGATCCATTATATTGAATAGCACAAATATATACATACCCACTTAAAAAAATGCTCAAATATACAGTATACCCACCATAAAAAAGTAGACTACACCACTGCTATCCGCTCACCTATATAACTGCTCTATTAGCTATGGAACTGTCAGTAAAACGTAATTTGCGAGAAGTATGAGCACCCTTGTTTACATGTGCGGCTGCACCTTTAGCATTTACACCAGATGTTTTATCAATTATTTATTAAATTTATCAATTTATTATGTTTTTATTTGTATCAAGCCTTAATCATGCTTTGCGAAGAGTGCAAAATGCATGCTCTCGACTATTGCTTTTCTTCCTGAAAGGTTATGTTATGCAAAATGTCGGGCAAGGTCCAAAAATAACACCGCAATTATTTTCCAAGTGTCGAGCATTAAATCAAAGGTGTGTTCTCATTAAAAGTCCTGTCATTAAGGGAACCAGTTAAAAAATTCCTCCTTATGTAACATCATGGCTGGACTGGGGGAGAAATGGGGCCCGGGCACTTCTGGCTTAAAGGGGCCACTCATAATTAGAGAAATGGGGCCCGGGCACTTTTGGCTTAAAGGGGCCCGTGTTAGATTTTGGATGCTTCCAAAATTCTCTTTTCCAATAAAAATTGAAGGATGAATACTCTGCGTTGTGTTTTAGTTGACTCACTTGCAAAAATAAAATAAGTCTTGACTTCGTAATTAAAAGGATCGATCAGGATACAATTTATTATAGAAGAAGTGAGAGTACAAAAAGATATCATAATTATTGGCACAGAACTGAATCACCGATGGGCTCTGCACCCTCGTGGGCCCCTATTTAAAAAAACAACAACGATTTTTTTTTTACATCTCTGAAAATAGGGGCCCACGAGGGTGTGGGGCCCGGCGGGAAATGCCAGATGTCAGATGGCCAGTCCAGCCCTGTGTACTGTAACATCAATTGTCAGCAACTGGATACCTGAAAAGCTGCCAGTGTTATTCAGGACATGTCAAGTCAGGCAAGGTCATATCCTTCCAGTTCTGATGTTAAGAAATTAGGCTATGTTACGTGTGTGTGTGTGTGTGTGTGTGTGTGTGTGTGTGTGTGTGTGTGTGTGTGTGTGTGTGTGTGTGTGTGTGTGTGTGTGTGTGTGTGTGTGTGTATGAGAGAGATAGAGTGCTCATGTGTGCGTGTGTGTGCGCATGGGTGTGTGTGTGTGTGTGTGAGCGTGCATGTGTGCGTGTGCGTATGCGTGTGTATGGGTGTGTGTGTGTGTGTGTGTGAACCCTGGACAATTGGCGCCGTACTGCAGACACCAGAGCGTGGGAATGTGTATGTGTACGGTATTTGCAAGCACTTAGTTGTGACAGTGTGCTGCATAAATAGCCTACATGTTGTTGTTGTTGTTGTTGTTGACTGTTGACGTAGCTAGATTAGGTACTTAGGTAGGAGTTAGACAGTTAGTAGCCTACAATCTTCTGTCAGTGTGTCTTCCACAGGTGTGAAGCAAATTATTCCGCTTAGACTTCCTCTGATGCTGAACAAAATGTTTTTTTTTTGCGATCAAGCAAGTCTGGCCCTGCAGACTAAGCTACTACAGTTTAAGCGTTGTTGTCATGATATCCAGGGGAATATCCCAAGAACCTGGCTAAGGAGCAATGCATCTTAAAGGGACACTGTGCAGGAAATGGTCAAAAAAGGTACTGCAACTATGCTGCACATTGAAACTGGGCTGCCTATTGCCAAATTTGATCTTTTGATGAATGCTTACTAAGTAATAAATGCATATTTTCTAGTATGGCCCAAGTACAGTCATTTTTGCAGCTAAAAATGGCTATTTCTGGAAATTCAAAATGGTGGACCATGGAGAAGATCCCCCTTTTCATGTATGAAAAGTGCAATTTTTCCAGTCATAATGAATACTTAGAATTTGATGGTGGTGGTAAGTATTCATGAAAAGGGTAACATTAGTGAATGGGCAGCATGATTTCTGGAAATAAACAACTAAAAATCTCACACAGTCTCCCTTTACATTAACCTGGAAGTAGTGGTAAATCATCTAAATACTGTTTGGCAACATTTTTGGCAAAAACATGTCCCAGCTATGTTGAAAATCTTTTACATTTTCATGAAAAAAAACCCCTCCAAGTTGTGATCAAGGGGTCTGTTACACAAATGTACAGTTGTATGAAAGCGTTAATAGTTATTTCATTATTTCCCATTGCTGTAAACCACACCCTATAAACCTGGTGTCCTAATGGCAGGCACCTTAATTTTGGTAACCGTGGGCTGCCATAGGAAATGGGTAGGGCTCTGGTGCGCTTGACAAACGACTTGAAAAATAGCGCCAGGAAAGGAAATCCAAGGCACTAGAGATAGCGTTTTGTTTTATATAGTTTCTTTCATTAGGCTTATTATAAAAAGTGCAATCTTGAGGGTCTTGGGTTTCATTCCGTGCCTTAATCAATCTCAAAAGTCCCCATCATGAAACACTCAAAAGTCCTGTTTTATTTCACACTGAATAATTCTGCAACAAACCTCACATTCACACCAGAAGCCTTATTTACTTAACATGAACTTCAAGCCACACTAAATCTTGAAGTTGTTTAAAATACTTATGCTGCAATTGTTTTTTTTATTTTTTTTTAAAGTTTTTTTTTTTTAAATTTCATTCCTGGGTTGCTGTTTGCTTTTAGTTGTCTGTGTATACTCAGCTTCTATGCGTCTATTTCTGTCCAGATGTGATAGCTGTGGTTTGTGTTGTCGTTTGTGTTTTTATTGTCACGTAACCTGGGCGTTCCAAGAACCTGGCTCAGCAGTAAACCAGATGAACCCGCCTAGTGGCAGAACATATGTTTGCATGGTGACTTGGTCTAAGCCAGGGGTGGGGAACCTTTTTCATTCGGGGGGCCACATCAAATTCCACCAAGGGCCATAAAAGTCCTCCGAGGGCCGTACTGTGAACGCAAACTAGGATTTCCCCCTGCACTTTAGGCTTATATTGAAGGCAGCCACCTTTAAAACAGACCCCACCTTCTCTAGGTCACCTGAACATAACTTAATTATATTGCAAATGTAATTTCCACGATTCCTTTACAAAATATTTAATATTTCATGTGAAGCTGCATACAATTAAAATTACATCGGGGGCCGGATAAAACGACCTCAAGGGTCGAAAACGGCCCTCTAGACATAGGTTCCCCACCCCTGGCCCTCTAGACATAGGTTCCCCACCCCTGGCCCTCTAGACATAGGTTCCCCACCCCTGGCCCTCTAGACATAGGTTCCCCACCCCTGGCCCTCTAGACATAGGCTCCCCACCCCTGGCCCTCTAGACATAGGTTCCCCACCCCTGGCCCTCTAGACATAGGTTCCCCTCCCCTGTGGCCCTCCAGACATAGGCTCCTCACCCCTGGTCAAAGCACTGCTCTACTGAGGGCAACATCAGGACACTAGCCCATCCTTTGATCACAACACTCTCTCTCGGTAACACAGTTTTTTCTTGTTTGAATCTTGGTACATTGAGTTGTTGTAGACAGCTTACCAAGGTGATTTTCTGGTAACACTTTACTTTACGGATCGCTAATAAGGTGTTAATTTCATACTAATTTCTCAGTAATTTCAGTCTAATTTTATGGTAATAACTGCTTGTTATTAGTAATAACAGCAAAATAACCATATGGTTTCCAGTGCAATTACACTATAATTTCTCATTAATAACAGCAAAAATAACCATACAGTTTCCAGTGCAATTATGCTGTAGTTTCTAGTTAATAGTAGGCTAATGGAAACAGCTACTGTGTCATCATAGTAGTTAGGTGGTAGGTATGCCAGTAACTAAACGGTATCAGCCAAAGTAGTTTCATACTAATTAGGCTACATCAGGGCCGTAATGTGCAATATTTCCTCTTCCTATGTTATTGCATAGAAACGACCACCCAAGCATCCTTGTATTATTTCTGCTTAATTACCTTGTAAACGATTGAGTAGTTATATGGAAATAAGATAGAATCAGGGCCGTAAAATGCATTATCACCTATTCCACTCAATTTTATGGAAATTATATATTTTCATGGTCTTAAAATGTCTTATTTCTTATTTCCACTCAATTACTTAGTTATTATCATTTTTAATACGATATAGACTAGCCTACTATGAAGTGATTCAAGTACACAGACAAACACATTGTGTGCAAAACTTTATTTATTTTTCCAATCAGTTATGAGATTCATGTTCACTGATGTGAAGTTGTCAATCTGCCACCATCCAGAGGAAGTCCTGTGAACACAAACAAACAAACAGAGAAGTCAACTGCAAGACCGGTTTCACCACGTTTATTTTTAGATGCGTCCCAGCATCTCTATAAGAGGGTCTGTCTGTCCGTCCGTCCGTCCGTCCGTCCGTCCGTCTGAAACGCAATTGTGTCTGAAACGCATTCCTTCAATTGTTCCTTCATGTGGCCACAAGGCGGCAGACTTGCCATTTTGGACCGGAGCGAATGCGTGCAAGCATACCCTTTCTAACCGGATGCTAACGTTGGCGAAAAGTAGCCTAGCCACAGGCTAACTGACAAACGTGAGGCCAACAACTCAGCCGATCGTGATGTACGCCACAAATAGACCAATCGACCTCATATTTAGAAACTACAATGTTGATTTCTGCCTTCGATTTTCATCAGTTAAGAAATCTAGCGTCGGATTAACACATTATTAAGGTAGTAAAGCGAGTTGTCGCCATGTTTGTTTTCCAGAATCGGGTAGAGAGCTCACGTGCAGCATTCTGGGTAATTGAGTTTCACTGCTTTGTGCCTTGACGGTGAAGCTGGTATTGAAAAAAAGTCCATAACGTGAGGCCAACAACTCAGCCGATCGTGATGTACGCCACAAATAGACCAATCGACCTCATATTTAGAAACTACAATGTTGATTTCTGCCTTCGATTTTCATCAGTTAAGAAATCTAGCGTCGGATTAACACATTATTAAGGTAGTAAAGCGAGTTGCCGCCATGTTTGTTTTCCAGAATCGGGTAGAGAGCTCACGTGCAGCATTCTGGGTAATTGAGTTTCACTCATTGAGAGTAAATAGAAGGTTTCACTGCTTTGTGCCTTGACGATGAAGCTGGTATTGAAAAAAAGTCCATAAGCGCATGATTCACCCAAACGGTTTTATTTATTTATTTATTATTTCTCGATGTTTAGATTCTTTCCCACATGCACATACTGCTGAAATGGCGTGATACTAAAGGTTGTTAGGCCTAATAAATGTCTGGTAATTTGTTCATCTAGGCTATGTGAAATTTCAAATCATAGCCTATGGTTCTTTTCCAAATCCAATAATGATGATAAGCTTATTATACCCTAAACTGCAAAAAATAAAGCCATGTCTCGCCATTTTGCTGCCTTGCTGCCTGCCACAATATTTTTATAAACAAAAAGTACATCCTCGGGGGGCGTTGACAGGCTAGGAGGAGGCCAGGGGGGGCGTTTTTGGGGGGGGGGGGGGGGGGGGGGGGGAGGGGGGGGGGGGGGGGGGGGGGGGGGGGGGGGATGGCATAGTTGGAACTGGCATAGAGGGACGCATCTGTTGTCCGCCTGTCGGCCTTGTTTTATGTTATCAATTCACCATCGCTAAATTTGCTTCTGAAATGCAGTACCATGTTAAATGCACGTTGTAAATCTTCCTCAGGCTGACATCGTTGCTGATTTACAAAGGCAAACTCTAGCTAGCACCTAGCTTCAGTCATTGAAAACATGGTGGGCAGAGCTAGCTAGTGGTTTACATTGTAAAGGTACTTCTGTATGCCGTTTCATTTCCAGAACAAACATAAACCTAACACTAACTCATAAAACATGTTTGCATAAGGCTAAAGTAATTCGACGATTGAAGGTGGATGAAATCAACATCAAGACCATTTTAGCTCACCTTGAAAGTTACCCTGGTTGCTGCCTGCGTGCGAAAGCACTGTGTGGTGCGTCTCAAACTCCACCCTTATGTGTCAGGGTACTCAATTAAACAACGTCGCCAGAAATATTCTAGTAAGAGGAGATAGAACAGGTACATAGAAATTAACGGTGAAGATTCGTAACGCAAATATGGCGTCTACCCGCACATCTCCCGCCTTTCTGGTAACAAGAGCCAATGTGCCTGCTGAGCTGCGTTGCCAGTGATCCAATCATCTGGCTGCATCGGCGCACGCGAAATTATGCACATGCTCAGTTTTGAAAAGCCGTTGCTCTCGTGCCGTTATGGAACTACTGCGCCTGCGCTCTGTCAAAAAAAACCGTGAGAAAAGTGGCTCAAAAAGCTTTATTTTGACTCGTATGACACAACCAAGTAGTCTAGATTGATCAGTTTTTCACGGTCGTTTCAACCATATGGTTTTCACAACCGCTGGGTTCCCCTCCGTCCTATACTCAGTTTCCCCATTCATTTTTCCCATTGACTCTCAGATCTGGTCTACTTAATCGCGAAATAGCACCCCGGAGGCGTCACCAAGATGGCCGCCATATGTCCCCTCTCATTCTAGAATCTCTCTGCGTCAGCGTCTCTGAGCCATACTGCAAGCAGAGCGGGCAGCGTACAACTAGAACGAGTGTGCTTGAAGTACAGAAGTATACTAATTGAGACGCTTCTGTTCTGCAGTAACCAAACTTTCGTTGCCTAGCAACAACAGGACTCGCCGCCACCGCGAGCTAGTTCAACTTCAGTGCAGCAGAGCCAGGCAAGGTAAGCTTCCCGACAACGAACTTTTAATGTAGTTCTAGCTTTAACCTGCTTTCATTTTGTCTCTGAGCATTGAAGGATTTTAACTGTATACACTGCAAACACGTCTTATCAGCCGTGTTTGTGCTGAAATGGCATAGCCTACAGAGGTACATGGAAACCACTAGTTCTAGCTAGCTCTGCCCACCATGTTTTCAATGACTGAAGCTAGGTGCTAGCTAGAGTTTGCCTTTGTAAATCAGCAACGATGTCAGCCTGAGGAAGATTTACAACGTGCATTTAACATGGTACTACATTTCAGAAGCAAATTTAGCGATGGTGAATTGATAACATAAAAAAATAAACGTGGTGAAACCGGTCTTGCAGTTGACTTCTCTGTTTGTTTGTTTGTGTTCACAGGACTTCCTCTGGATGGTGGCAGATTGACAACCTCACATCAGTGAACATGAATCTCATAACTGATTGGAAAAATAAATAAAGTTTTGCACACAATGTGTTTGTCTGTGTACTTGAATCACTTCATAGTAGGCTAGTCTATATTGTATTAAAAATGATAATAACTAAGTAATTGAGTGGAAATAAGAAATAAGACATTTTAAGACCATGAAAATATGTAATTTCCATAAAATTGAGTGGAATAGGTGATAATGCATTTTACGGCCCTGATTCTATCTTATTTCCATATAACTACTCAATTGTTTACAAGGTAATTAAGTAAAGGGTTAACGTTCGGCGAGAAGGTCGCTACCGTGGAATAGCAGCACGACAGAGAGAATCTTTAGACCCCGACGCGGAGCGGAGGGGTCTTGTTCTCTCTGAAGTGCTGCTATTCCACAAAGCGACCGACTCGCCGAAAGTTAACCCGCTTATTATATGGATATACTTAAATGATTCACACATGGCGGGGACTTGTTGCTGCGCAAAACAAAACAGAGCCGTTGTGGAACACCGCTAGGCAACAGCTAGGTAGCCAGGACAACAGGTGTCGTCTATCACAGCAGCTGATTAGAGTCTTGTTGAAAAGTCGCTTTAGCAGTGAAACGTCTTGTTGCCATTGGCAGCGGTCTGTTATAGACCAACCCGTCCGTTATCGAAAAATAACAGACGTGCGAACGTTGGGGAGCCCCGTTGAAATGAATGGAGCATTCGACCGATGACGTCACAACCATATAATAAGTAAGGGTTAACGTTCGGCGAGAAGGTCGCTACCGTGGAATAGCAGCACGACAGAGAGAATCTTTAGACCCCGACGCGGAGCGGAGGGGTCTTGTTCTCTCTGAAGTGCTGCTATTCCACAAAGCGACCGACTCGCCGAAAGTTAACCCGCTTATTATATGGATATACTTAAATGATTCACACATGGCGGGGACATTTCTTTAGACCTATTTAATGTTAAGATTGTTGCTGCGCAAAACAAAACAGTGCCGGAACACCGCTAGGCAACAGCTAGGTAGCCAGGACAACAGGTGTTGTCTAGGCCTATCACAGCAGCTGATTAGAGTGACAAAAGACCGGACCCCCTGCGGAGTGATATGAAACATTCGCTTTAGCCACTGACTTATAGGCCTACAAGCCAGTGGCTTTAGCAGTGAACGTCTTGTTGCCATTGACAGCGGTAGCCAGGACAACGGGTGCTGTCTAGTATCACAGCAGCTGATTAGAGTCTTGTTGAAAAGTCGCTTTAGCAGTGAAAAGTCTTGTTGCCATTGACAGCGGTCTGTTATAGACCAACCCGTCCGTTATCGAAAAATAACAGACGTCCGAACGTTGGGGAGCCCCGTTGAAATGAATGGAGCATTCGACAGATGACGTCACAACCATATAATAAGCAGAAATAATACAAGGATGCTTGGGTGGTCGTTTCTATGCAATAACATAGGAAGAGGAAATATTGCACATTACGGCCCTGATGTAGCCTAATTAGTATGAAACTACTTTGGCTGATACCGTTTAGTTACTGGCATACCTACCACCTAACTACTATGATGACACAGTAGCTGTTTCCATTAGCCTACTATTAACTAGAAACTACAGCATAATTGCACTGGAAACTGTATGGTTATTTTTGCTGTTATTAATGAGAAATTATAGTGTAATTGCACTGGAAACCATATGGCTATTTTGCTGTTATTACTAATAACAAGCAGTTATTACCATAAAATTAGACTGAAATTACTGAGAAATTAGTATGAAATTAACACCTTATTAGCGATCCGTAAAGTAAAGTGTTACCGATTTTCTTGATCATTACTTGAAGTTTAACAGTTTGATCTATGATTTAAATGGTAACCATTGCCACACTACACTTTTTACAAATTTGGTCATTTAGACTTTATTATGAAAAGGACAGTTTTTGAGAGAGAGACAAGAAACGTTTTGGAGAGAGAGACGGGGGAGGGTTGGAAAAGGACCCGGGCCGGAATCGAACCGCATAGTAGACGAGTGCCCTATACTGTTAAGCCACAGCAGGACCCACAATACACTTTTAATGTCCAGCTTAGTAGGCTAAAGGGGGATTCATACTTGTCGTGACTGGCGCTACCCTCCTTCATACTTCACTCGCGACCTCACTCGCGCCGTCACGTGACCCAAAATGACGTCACACGCCGTGGCGCGAGCTGCCGTGGCGCGACGTCGTGCACCCCACATTTTTTGTAACTTGTCGTGCGCCACCAGCGACCATGCAGGTAGGCAGACAAAGCAGGAGTTGCGAAGAGAGGCTACAACTACTGTAGGCTACTACAGAATGGATCCTGCATCATTTTGAGGATAATAAAATGTCATAGAGAGTTATTTTATCTTCTCTCTTAAATGTTGTTCAGTGAAACAGTTGTTTACTTTGTTCAGAAGCACGTTGTGTTCGGCGATCTATTTATAAATTCTGCCGCCAGAACAATGCTCTCACATGGTCTTGGAATGACAAAACAAAAACAACAACAACAAAAAATATATGTTTCAATGTGGTAAGTCACAAGTCAGACGTTCAGTAGCCCTACAGCAGCTTGTTTGGCTTTCTATTTTATACATCCGTAGAACTCATGCTGCGCGTTGCGAAAGATACTGCCGTTTCTCTCATGAACAGCAGAGGGCACTTCCGACAATGCGAGCGAAAGCCTGTAAAGGCGCTTTTGAAGTATGAATAGTCTGGCGCAAGTGAGGACGTCATTAATGGTTCTCGCGCCAAACGCGCCAAAGTGCGCACGTGAAGTATGCAGAGCCCTTAACATTACCCCTTAACAATCGGGAATGACTTCAACTAATCCCTCCTTCACCTCCCCTTTCTCCCGTAGGTAAGCACAGGTTATGTGGGAGCTGTAGCAGCAGCTACAACAGCAAGCAGACACAGCTAAATGGAGGGTGCCCACTTTAACCCCCACTGTGACAAATAGGCTTTAGAGCACCAACCAGTGGGCTTTAGAAAACAGATTGTTGAGCACCAACCGGTGGGAAAATGGGTTTTAGAAAACTCATTGGTAGGCACCAAACGCTGAGTAAATGGCCTTTAGAAACCCAGTTGGCGCACATTGTAATAATAAAAAAGCAATATGGCCAGAGTCCCTGGCTGGGTCTCCCCGTGTAGCTGGCTGCTAGCTGCTAACATTACCTGTGTCGCTTGGCAACTGACCCCTGTTTTAAAAGCTCCTGTTACATGGAACACACTGTCAGTGTCTTTGAAATATTTGAAAGGAATGCAAGCTATAGAGACCCACCCCACAGACCTTGCGGCATGAAATAACACACCATTCACATGACAGAAAAGGGCAATGTTTCTTGGAAGCATCCATGATGGCCCACCAGGGGATTTTTCCCTGGCTAGCCGTTCACACAACCGTATCTCACTCATTTCGTGAAGTATTCACGAAAAACATAGCTTAATTTCCGTGGTGCATTCACGTTATTGCCCGCCTTTCGTAAAGTCTTCACGAAAATAATAGATTAATTTTCACGCTGCCTATTCACTTGAATTGCCCGACTGTTGCCTAGCGACCCACTAGTTTGATGCCCTTTCGGTAGCCTACCGTCACATGGTAATGTGAACCATTATGAAACCATTATTTTGGGAGATTTTAACATTGACTGGTCATCAGCGGCCTCTGGTCGCATGAAGGAAGTTGCTGCTAGCCTGAACTTCACCCAACTTATCTCTGAACCTACTAGACCAAACCTTTTAAATCCATCCAAGTCAACTACTATAGACTTGATTTTTTCAAATAGACCTGATAAAGTTACTAACACGTGGGTCTTTGACCTAGGGGTCAGTGACCACTGCCCCACTGCCTGCACCAGAGATTCCCACATCAAGAAAGCGCCCCCTCACATTGTCACTAAAAGGTCTTTGAGACACTTTAGTGAACAAGCCTTTATAAATGATCTGTATACTAGCAATATTCATAGCACCACTGACATGCCTAACGTTGACTTAGCGCTGGATTGTTTCATATCCAATTTTAACGCCATTGCAAACACTCATGCCCCCTTTAAAAAGTTTAGAGTAAAGGACAGAACAAACCCTTGGTTCACTACGGAACTATCCACCATGCTTATTGTCAGAAATAAGGCATGGGCCCTGGCAAGGCGCACAAAAGCAGCCTCTGACTGGACTTATTTCAGACAAATTAGAAATAAATTCACAGCTGCAGTCAGACAAGCTAAATCGAACTACAATATTGATATGCTTTCCAGTTCTTCTTCAAATCCAAAAATCTTTTGGAAAGCATTTAAATCGTTCAATGGTAACTCATCCCCCACTCCCACATCTGTTATGTCTGAAGACTGTAGACTTGTTGACTCCAATGATATCTGTTCAGCTTTTAACAAGCACTTCTCAGTTGCTGGACAAATTTTTGATGATCACCTATCTGAGCAATCTAACCGCAATTTTATTTCTGAAAGTCCCTGTTCTTTTAATGGTGATCATATTGTTCCACTAGACTCTGCTGTCCACTTCTCTTTATCACCTTTTACGACTTCTGAAGTCCTTGGAGCACTTAGTAACATGAACTCAAGGTGTTCTACTGGTGAGGATAACCTTGATCCATTTCTATTGAAGTTGTCTGCCCCTTATATTGCTGAAGAAATAACTTATATCTTCAATCTTTCTATCTCCTCTGCAACTTTTCCCCAACTATGGAAAATGGCTCATGTATCGCCTTTACATAAAAGTGGAGCTAAAGATGATCTGAACAATTATCGCCCTATTTCAAAACTTCCCTGTCTGTCAAAGATCTTAGAATCCCTAACAAATAACCAATTAAAAGCCTTTCTCTCACGGCACTCTATTTTAGCTACCCATCAATCTGGTTTTAGAGCACAACACAGTACAATCACTGCTGCAACTTTGGTTCTCAATGACATAGTATCTGCCTTAGACAGAAAGGAACATTGTGCTGCACTTTTTGTAGATTTGACCAAAGCATTCGATACTGTGGATCATGCCTTACTCTTACATAAATTGATGGACATTGGTTTTGATTCCAACGCAAGTAACTGGTTCAAGAGCTATCTTAGTAATAGGTTTCAGTGTGTTAAAGCTGGAGTCGCAAAATCTGCTTTCTTACCCCTGAGGAAAGGTGTCCCCCAGGGCTCTGTCCTAGGGCCTATCCTATTTACCATCTTTATTAATGATATAGTATCTTCTCTTAGTAGTTCTCGTGTCCATCTATATGCTGATGATACAATCCTTTACTGTACTGCAAACACTATCACTCTAGCAATTGATAGCCTGCAACAGGCCTTTAATACTTTGCAAAAATCTCTTTTTAACCTTAAACTTGTTTTGAACCCTAATAAAACGAAATTTATGCTATTCTCCAAGGCTAAGGGCATAAAGTCGGGCGCTTTTCATCTCACAACATTAACTGGTTGTGATATTGAGCAGGTCCCTGTGTACAAATACCTGGGCATCTGGATTGATGAGAACCTTAATTTCTCTTTCCATATTGACTGCCTGGCTAAGCAGTTAAGGCAAAAGATGGGGTTTCTCTATCGTCACAAATCTTCTCTCCCCCTATCCTGTAGGAAAAGGATCATTGAGTCAGTTATTTTACCTGTTCTGGACTATGGTGATATTATTTACAAAAATGCAACCATATCCTCACTCAGTATGCTTGACTCCATATATCATTCGGCCATCAGGTTTTCAACAGCCTCTGCTTATAATACTCACCACTGCATATTATATGACACAATAGGTTGGCCTTCACTTACAGAGAGGCGTTTTAGACATTGGATTCTTTTTATTTATAAAGCCATCCTAGGAAAACTTCCTTCTTACATTTCTTCACTTCTAAACTGGCACTCAAGTATGCATCACACACGTTCAAGCAGTCAGCTCCTACTTTCTGTTCCAAGTGTACGAACTGAACTGGGCAAATCAGCCTTTTGTTTTGATGCCCCCAGGTCATGGAACTTAATTCAGCGCACTTTTAACTTGGAATCTTTGATTTCTTTTAACCAATTTAAGATTTTAATTACAAACCTTCCCAATCCAGTTTGCAATTGCTATCGCTGAAAGCTTGTTTTTTTTAGTGCTGACTTTGCTTATTTATGTCTATAACATTTTCTTTTATGTTTATATACACTCTTTCTGTCTATGTTTGTGTTGTGATATTTGTGATGTCCGAGTATTTATTTTATTTTCTTTATTCTTTTTTTTATTCATATATTCTTTTAATGTGTTTTTATACTTTTAAATGCAGCTTATATGTCGTTATTGCCTGGATAACTTAATTATTTAATACATTTATACTTGTAAATTCTCGGCTGCATCGAAAAAGAGGGCCACCCTCAATGTATTTCCGAGAAGGAAAATAAAGGTTCAAATCAATCAAAAATAATCAAACATTTCAAACAAGCAATTTAGGGTTAGGTTTAGGGTTAAGGTTAGGGTTAAGGTTAGGGTTAAGGTTAGGGTTAGGTTTAGGGTTAAGTAGGGTTAAGGTTAGGGTTAGGTTTAGGTTTAGGTTTAGGGGACATAAGGCGTAAGTACCGAAAGGGCGTCGAATTAGTGAGTCCCAAGTATATCAGTAGTGTTCTGTCAGCACCCCCTCCCCATCCCGGCAGACGTTTGGATAACCATAGCACAAGTGGGGCAATTCAAGTGAATAGGCAGCGTGAAAATTAATCTATTATTTTCGTGAAGACTTTACGAAAGGCGGGCAATAACGTGAATGCACCACGAAAATTAATATATTATTTTCGTGAAGACTTTACGAAAGGCGTGAGATAGGGCTCGTTCACATCACCTGCATCAGAAACCGCCCCTTGCCTTCAGATCCATTTTAAGATGGGGCACACTGTCGCTCTATTTCAAAGGAAAGCGAGTTACAGACACAACTCCACCCCCCCCCAACCAACCTCCCTACCATTCCTTCATCCTAGAGATGTACAGGATCCAAGATCCGTTTCCGGATCCGGCAGGATAATAGGGTTTTTCAGACTATCCGGATCCGGCAGGATCTTACTGTAAGCAGTGGTATCCGGCAGTTACCTAATTTTTTTTAGTAAAAATCAGGATCTGGGGCATCTCTACTTTTTACGTAGCCGAGGCTTTTCAGTCAGTCTTTCACAACCCCAATCGCTGCATGGAGTGAAACCCCTTTGGAAGCGGTCTTTGAAGGCAGTGTGGCAGTAAGCCAATGAGTCTTAAAAATAGCCAATGTAATAAAAAGGGCCCACGTGTGCGAGTTGGCTATGTGTTTCAACCCTTTCGTAGGATCCGGTATCCGGTTCCGGATCCGGCAGGATCTTAAGCAGTGGATCCGGTATCCGGCAGGATCCTAAAAATCAGGATCCGGTGCATCTCTACTCGTTACGTCATGAAACAACACTCCATCAACGTGACACAGACGGATCAATAACACCTGTCTTCCTGCTGTAAGTCTAAGTGGATTTGGATTTTCTTAGATTGCCTCTTATCTTTCCCCGATCCTTTAGAAATGAATCGTTATATATCTTTCCCTGACCCCTGTGATGTTTTCCCAACGAGGCCAGGCCAAAGTGGATAATGCTCGAAGATAGATAGGACAGTCAATCCCATAGACGACCAGAAGAAAGAAAAAAAGGAGTTTAAACAAGACCACTGTGACCTTTGTTGAAAACCTTTATTGAC
>NC_085867.1:2796255-2801255 GCF_034702125.1 Engraulis encrasicolus
CGGGACGGACGCGAGACGAACGAGGTCTTTCTGCTTAGTTTCGGACGGTGTGTTCTACTCTGCCTTTCACACTGACAGCATCGGCGTGCGCGGCCAGTCCTGTTCAAATCCCCCCCACAACCAAAGCTAGCGTGCTACTTTGCCATTCATTTGAAGGAGAAAATATACGCTCAAGTTCTATTTTACAAATGCAGCGCGGCGCGGAGCCGGCTCCTGGTTGATGTGTAAGAACAGATATGTTTCCGTGTATTTTCACTGACGCCGGTAAAAATCGCGTCCGTCACGTGGCGCTTTACCGCCCTAGTGTGTAAACGGCCTAATTTCTATTCCAATAAGTAGAACTACACAGTCTTCCTGCGCAAGGAGGAAACACACTCTGGAGACTGCCGTATGGCGCCAATTGGTGCACATGAGAAAGTGTGCATACACACGCAGACGCACACACACACACACACACACACGCGCGCGCGCGCGAGAGCACGCACGCACGCACGCACACACACACGTGCGCGCGCACGCACGCACGCACGCACGCACGCACACACACACACACACACACACACAGACACACACATAACATAGCCTAATTTCATAACATCAGATCTTAAAGGATATGACCTTGCCTGACTTGACATGTCCTGAATAACACTGGCAGCTTTTCAGGTATCCAGTTGCTGACAATTGATGTTACATAAGGAGAAATTTTGAACAGTGTGTGCACAAGTGTGTGTGTGTGTGTGTGTGTGTGTGTGTGTGTGCGTGTGCACAAGTGTGTGTGTGAACATGAAAAGTAGAGCTATTAGCCGTCATCTAATGCCCTGCCTGCAGCAAGACTCCAAGTTGCCACAGTAACATGAACCAATTGGCGCCCTTAATGTGTGGTGTGTGTGTGTGTGTGTGTGTGTGTGTGTGTGCAGCCTGATCTCCAAAAATTCTTTGCTCCTGGAAACGGATGTTAAGGACACGAAATCCGTGTCCAGGAGCACGGATTTTGCCAAAATTCCGTGCTCCTGGACACGGAATTGTTTTCCGTGCTCCAGGACACGGAATTGTTTTCCGTGATGGGCACATGGAAGTGCTTTCTATAGGCTACTACCACAGCACAGTGTTAACTCTATCATTAGAAAATGCATACCAAATGCTAATCCTAAACAAAATAATGCTATGGTTATTTAAGTTGTGCCCTGACCAAAACATTCTCTAACCTTAACCTGTCAATAAAGACATATTTTTGAGAAATACCTTTTCCAGTTGGTTGCTAGGCTATCAAATTCATATAATGAATGAAAGAAAAATAGCTGTGCCCAGACCAAAACAATCCCTAACCCTAACCTGTCAGTAAGAAATGTTTTTTTGAGAAAAAATATTTGAAATTAGAAAAATCCTGAGAAAACACAAGACTGTGGAAACAGAGCTGTGGGAGTATAGAGAGAGCACTTCTGTGTGTCCATCACGGAAAATAATTCTGTGTCCAGGAGCACGGAATTTTGTCAAAATCCGTGCTCCTGGACACGGATTTTGTGTCCTTAACATCCGTGTCCAGGAGCACGGAATTTTTGGAGATCATGTTGGTGTGTGTGTGCGTGCGTGTGTGCGTTTGTGTGTGTGTGCGTGTCTCACATGAACCAATTGGCGCCCTTAATGTGTGTGTGTGTGTGTGTGTATGTGTGTGTTTGTGTGTGCGCGCGTCTCACATGAACCAATTGGCGCCTTTAACGCGCGTGTGTGTTTGTGTGTGTGTGTGTGTGTGTGTGTGTGTGTGTGTGTGTGTGTGTGCGCGTGCGCGCGCGTCTCACATGAACCAATTGGCGCCTTTAATGTGTGTGTGTGTGTGTGTGTGTGTGTGTGTGTGTGTGTTTCTGTGTGTGTGTGTGTGTGTTTGTGTGTGTGTGTGTGTGTGTGTGTGTGTGTGTGTGTGTGTGTGTGTGTGTGTGTGTGCGTGTGTGTGCGTGTGTGTGCGCGCGCGCATGTCTCGCATGAACCAATTGGCGCCATACGGCAGCCTCTCCAGAGATGATGTGTGAATGTGGGAGGGTGTACTGTATGTTGGAGCCATATTATGTCATGTGTGTAGACTTGCATTAGATAGCTGAAAAACCTGTAAGGAAAAAGAAAAAGATTTTATGTTAGTTGAAAATGGAATGGAAAATGGAATTATTGCTTCTGTTCTATCTGGAAAAGAAAACCGGATTGAGGAATAAAATCCAAGAACTTTATCTCTTCTCTCTGTGATTGCTTTTACTGGACTGCACGTCGGGAACAACTTACTTCCATCCTCACTGACGTTTGACAAAAAAATTGCCATGAACATGTAGGTGATGTGTGTTTTGAAATCGCCTTTGAGTCAACTTCATAGCTGTGATACTGTGCATGTTGCAATGCATTACTCCTGTGGCAAGCACAAGTGGGTTATGAAAACACATAATGGAATTCACTGTCTATTTTATCCATCACAATGGCATTCCCCTTATCAGCTTGTGCTGGCAAGCCACAGCAGTGGAATGTGTGACTGAAAAACAGTTCAATTCTAGGCCACAATTATAGTGTGCAGTAAAACAATCTTCCCAGCTACAGTTTTCCATCTATCGTTCTTGAGTCTCCTGCTTTTTCTCTTTGGAGATGGGGTATTACTGTAGTAAA
Source organism: Engraulis encrasicolus (assembly GCF_034702125.1). NCBI lineage: Eukaryota > Metazoa > Chordata > Actinopteri > Clupeiformes > Engraulidae > Engraulis > Engraulis encrasicolus. The sequence goes on from NC_085867.1 coordinate 2,798,896, forward strand.
AAATAAATAATATCAGCAGACAAGCAACTCAGATGGTAAGCAATGCAGATCTTATTGTTAATGGTCGGAGAAGTTACTGCGTAGAGACACTAAGTATTCCCCCAATAAGCTGTGAAGGTGGGGTCCCGTATGACCCGATGCCCACTGTCCATTGTGAAAGTGAAGTGAAAGCCCAACTGGGAAACTCCAACTCCCATTGTCATTTTGACACAGCACTCCACAGCACACAAGTGTTCACTGCACACCGCACACAACGAAATTGCATTTATGCTTCACCCATGCAAGGGGGCAGCCCCCAATGGCGCTGCAAGGGAGCAGTGAGGCGGGACGGTACCATGCTCAGGGTACCTCAGTCATGGAAGAGGATGGGGGACAGCACTGGTTGATTACTCCCCCCCCACCAACCTGGCGAGTTGAGAGTCGAACCGGCAGCCTTTGGGCTACAATTCTGATGCCCTAACCGCTTACCCATGACTGCCCGTTGTCTTGTTGTCCAGCGTATGCATTGCCATATTTCGTTGGTTCAGCAGACTTGTGACCACATCAAAGTAGATGCAAATGTCTGCAATAATGTTGAGTGTCTCCTGAGCCATTACAGAAAAGCTTACAAACCAGAATGCTTTACTATATGGGGACTTCCCCAGTAAAATCATAAGCATAAAATGAGAATAAAATATAGCAATAGTAGAAGATTCTAGAAAACCAAGATGAAACAAACAAATTCCTTACATTACGGTGAACGGAAGGTGTTTGTCCTCAGAAAGTCCAGTTGCTGCATGCGTGTCCCCTGTTAAGAAAACATCAAATTCAATTCTATGCCACAGTCACAGTGTGTAGTAAAGCAGCACAGTTTTCAATCTGAATCTTGAGTCTTGAATCCCCGGCCAATTGGAGACAAGGGACTCATGGTGGTGACAGGGGAGTCATACTCCTCAACACGCTCAGTCAGGGCCGGATTATGAAAGGCCCGGGGCCCCTAGGCTACAGGTTACTTTTAGGCCCCTTCGGAAGGCAACAACATTACATAGACCACATCATAATTTCAATCAAGAGCAGTATTAATAAGTATTCTAAGAGCAGTATTAAGATTTAAATCTCTACCTGACATGGTAGCTTACAGCATCTTGTAACATTTCTCCAGTTATATAGATATTTTTCTCTCCCTTGGGCCAACTGGGGGACCCTAGGCAGGTGGCAGGTGGGGGCCCCTAGGCTGGAAGCCATATCTAGCCTGTGCATTAATCCGGCCCCAGTTGCTACATGCACCTTCCCTGTCCCCTATTCACAACCAGTTAAGAAAACAACAAAATAAAATACAATTAAAAACAATCAGATCCATGCTACAGACAACCACAGTGTACTGTACAATAACACATAGCCTACATCTGCTTGTCCTGACTGGTTACAGTACATGACTGAGAAACTGGAAATTAGGTTATCCTGCTCCACGATGCCTTTCAAAGTCCTCAACCGCCTCCTGCAGGCATTTCAGATAGGGGGAAGATTACAAGGCTTGGATACCTCAGGACTGGAATCACTGCCAAATGGAAAGCACTTTTCTCGTCCCTTACGAAATGAAGTCAGCACTCAGCTTAGGTAGATACTGTAGCTGCCGTTCCATCAACGACCAGGCGGGGGCAGCACTTCACCACACAAACCCTGCTGCTGGTCTGGTGCACTCCATGCTGTGTACTGTATATAGGGAAGCCAACAGAGGGGGGCCAAGGGGACTGTTGTCCAGGGCCCAGGGACAGAGGGGGCCCAAAATGGGATTCACCATCATTACATTGTATGTATTGGGTGGGGGGCCCTTTCAGATTACTTTGTCCTGGGCCCAGCCAAAGTTGTCAGCGGCCCTGACTGTATTCAAAAGGAGTATGAAGGTGGGAAATGCAAAGTCCGTGGATGCATGCATGAGTCCTCTTCCTCCATAATGCCCTGGTGCACCCTGACTGGTCCCACTGTAGCATGAGTGCACACGTCTCTTCTATCTGGACACCTGTCTGATGTACAGTAGCTGATACAGAACCTGGGAATGAAAGACACACACACACACACACACACACACGCACGCACGCACGCACGCACGCACGCACGCACGCACACACACACACACACACACATGCCGATTCTGAAAAAAAAGTCAGCTTGAGGGGAGAAAGGGTGAGAAAGAGTGAGAGGAAGGATAGCAAGACAAAGAGAAAGGCACCTTGTGTGAGGGGGTTGCACACGTGCAGAATAGAGAGACTATCAGATGAGAGAGAGAGAGAGAGAGAGAGAGAGAGAGAGAGAGAGAACCACTAACATCCTCATCCCTATCCCCATCACCATCATCGTCATCTTCATCCCCATCATCCTCC
>NC_085867.1:2806255-2826255 GCF_034702125.1 Engraulis encrasicolus
TAATATTCAGTCCCATGTGTGTGTGTGTGTGTGTGTGTGTGTGTGTGTGTGTGTGTGTGTGTGTGTGTGTGTGTGTGTGTTTGCGTGCGTGCGTGTGTGTATGCGCGCGCATGCATTTGTGTGTGTGCGCACATGCACACTTTAGTTCATAGTTGTGAACTATACATGATTACATGGGTATGTGTATGTCTGTCTGTGCTTGTTACAGTATGTTATTGTGCTTCAATGCTTGATGGCAAAGCAGACACTTTGGATAAATGCGTCTGCCAAATATAAGTAAGGGATAACGGTCCGACGAGGTGTCCGGTTATACGAAATGAATGAGGAGCATCTTGCCACCAGGCAAGGCGGGCAGCCGCTTGGGGCCCCCAAGACTCTAGATAGGCCTAGTGAATAACAGGCCACGCCATGTGTGTGCAGCACGCCATGGTCTTCAGGTCTTTGATCTGTGTAGTTGTTAAGAAATTCTCTGCATTTGTACATGTATTATTGAAAATATAAAATGTGATAAAAATGTAACGTAGTTAGGACTTTGCTTTTTGTGTTTCTTTCTAGTTAGACTCTGTTTGGTTAAACCCTGTGTGAACTCTTTCTATGTATGAGCTCTAAGATCTGTGTTGTCACTTGCTGTGATTGAGGTGACATCTGTGTTGTCACTTGCTGTGATTGAGGTGACATCTGTGTTGTCACTTGCTGTGATTGAGGTGTTATCTGTGTTGTCACAGATAAGTTACCACCTGGCTTGTGTGTTTATTCTTCATTAGCTGAACTATGTCCTTGTTTGGTTAAACTAACAATTCTGTTAGTGATTACTTGCTAGAAGAAAATAAAGGCAAGGCCACAACTGTCAGCAGACTGGGTTGATTGTCTCAGTGCTACTTTAACATCTCTGCTGGGCAAGACCTCCACTCTGTTGCAGATTTTACATGCTACCTCTGTCTACTGTGTGGGTTTTCTTTCAGGTCAATTTGATAAGGTGATACAGTGAATTTATTCACAGTAGTGTAGGGTGAGGGGGCGTCGTGCTGAAAAGCGAGTCCCTGCCAGAACACGAGTGCCTCATTGAAATTACATTTTTGGAGAGAAAATTATACAATTTTTTGCAGAATGAAGTACATGATTTACTAACTAAAAATATGCTTATGAAACATTACTCGTCCTCCACTTAATATGAGCTATTTGAATGAAACCGTAACATTTGTTATGGCAATTCTTCGATTCTTTTATGGAAATAATACTGAAATTGTAACCAGCTCTTTGTAATACTTCCAGAAGGAATGTAGGTGTTTTATTGGTAGGCTTTCCATCTTAGGCTATTGGTAGGCTTTCCATCTTAAATTGTGTCGGATTTGCCTGCAAAAATGGGTAAAAAAATATCTGAAAAATTGGTCATTGGTTTCCATTGGTTTCCATGAAGGCACTCGTGTTCTGGCAGGGACTCGTTTTTCGGCACGACAAGGCGTTCAGATTGCTTTGTCCTGGGCCTGCCTGGCCATCGCTATGAGCAGCCCTGAGGCCTACTAGCTTTTCCTCTTCCTCCTCTTGGTGCCATTGCGACATCATCAGAAGCTCATTAGGGCTGTTTCAAGGTATTTGAAAGCCTTGGGCAAAGTGGGACTTGTTTTTTCCCCCATTCAAACTATTGGGGAGGGGGAGTCACCTCAAGGGGTGTATTATTTGATAGCGGTATCATCACTGCACTTTTCAGGTCATTGCATTTTGGGAGATTTTTTTCCTCACTCACAAAGTTGTCATTTCTGTCGAAACAAGGGAAATACGCCCTCCACGCTTCCAATTTGACAATCCGGTGCAACCAGAGCAGGACTAAATATTAAGTGCAAAGGGAAACGAATCTGGTGCCACGTGGATGTCAATTTTCTCTGAGTCTCTGAGCACTCTGATGAAGACGCATGTCGAAACGTTAGTATTACTGCACTGAAAAAATAAATAACAGAAAATAGAAAGTGAAAGTATGTATTTTTATTTTTACTCAAGTAAGTACAAATTTCCGAAAAAAACTACTTAAGTACAGTGACGAAGTAAAAATACTTCCACCTCTGGGGTGCAGTGCCCCCCTTTCGGCTTGGTGCCCTAGGCACTTGCCTAGTTTGTTTGCCGCTGTTGGTACAGGCCTGTCAGAGAGAGGATCATCCTGATATCCATTCCGGAACCTTCACAGAAGCAGCATCCTTTCTATTGGCCAGCGGCAAAAAAAGAGGATGCAGAGATGCAGCAACTGGAGCACTCGAAGAAATGGAAATAATCTCCTCCCGAGTTCCTCTTCCTCTTCCTCGGCCTCCTACCCCCAGTGATATTGTCCGATGCTGTTTGATCTCTCTGTCTCTGCCGCTCTCCCTCTCCCTCTCACTCCTCCACTCCCTCGCTTTCACTCTCCCTTTCTCTCTTTTTCCCTTTTGCTCTCTCACTCTCTTTCGCTCTCCCACTCTCTCTTTCTCTCTCTCATCTTTTTTTTTTCTTCCATTTTCCCTTGTCCCTCGGCAGGCCTTGGTAATAATGTTCATTTCTTCAATCCTCTAAGAGGGAACGAAGCGGCGTGCAGATGAGGCAGGTTGGGGGTCTCTGTCTGTGTCTGTGTCTGTGTAGCAGTCTGCGTTTGCGTTTGCATTCGCTGCGGGTTAAAACCTCCTTCTGCACAGAGGGGCGCGGCTGTTTGATAGTCGTACAGGTAACATGGGAGTACTGTACACTAGTGCTGCACAACAATGGCACAGCTCAGACGCATCTGATCTCTCTTTCTCTCTGTTTTTCTCTCTCTCCCTCTATCACAGTCTCTCTCTTTCACTCTATTTCTCTCTCTGTCTCTCCCTCTATCACAGTCTCTCTTTTTCACTCTATTTCTCTCTCTGTCTCTCTCTCTCTCGATCTTTCCCTGTCTTGTCGTCATCTCTCCAGTCCCAGTCTTGTTTCTGTCACTGCCTCCTTCAGTCTCTCTGATCAGGCAGGCATCTCCCTGTTGGCATGTCACGCACAAGCAGGAACAAAATAAATATTAACCAAAAAACCCCAACACTTTGCTTGTTCTCCAGCCCCTACATGGATAACGATGCAAGAGTCTTACAGAGAAAAAGGGGACTTGTGTGACATGCATTTCATCGTCATACCATTCCCTCTGAATGTGATGCAACAACATTTCATGAATTCACAACAGCCCTGTAAGCTACAGATGGGTGGAGTGGCTCTTACGGGGTTTTCTTGTAAAGGGGCGGGGGGTTGGTCCTTAATCTGAGAAACGTTATGAAATACTTCTGCAATCAGATCCAATCCCTTACCTTAATCTTACCCACAATTCATAGTTCCAACAAGTGGTTTAATTAATAGTTTCACCATCTGTAGACGGTCTGTAGAGACCTTTAAAAGAGGTAGTCTGAGTCCAAAAAAAGAATGTAGGAAGTCTAAAAGTCCCTCTGCCAGTCACGGCATTATTTTTTCAAAGGGTGAACCGAAGTTCAAATTCCTCATTGCACCGCCATGCCCTACCATCATCAGCTAGCCTACTGCTCCTCCCCTCGCTCTCACTGTGTCTGTGTGTCTGGCTGTGTGTGTGCAGAACCTGAGACTCATTGATTCCCTCGTGGCTCAACCGGTACCCTGGTGCAGGACCCAGTCACTCCTCCTCTTTCTCACTTTCTCTCTCTTTCTCTGTCTCTCGCTCTCTGTGTGTGTGTGTGTGTGTGTGTGTGTGTGTGTGTGTGTGTGTGTGTGTGTGTGTGTGTGTGTGTGTGTGTGTGTGTGTGTGTGTGTGTGTGTGTGTGTGTGTGTGTGTATGTGTCTCACTCTCCTGTGTGTCTCTTGCTCTCACAATACTCAGGTCGTAAAATGCCATCTCCAGTCCCCTGAGTTGACCCATATAACCACCAGGTCCATTCTCTCCACCCTTTCATCCTCTCCTTGTCTGCTCCCTCCACCCTCTCCACCCTCTCTCCACCCTTTCATCCTCCATTCTGTGCCTCCGCTATCTTCCACTCTCTTATCGTCGCTCTCATTCTCCCTCTTCCTTCTCTAATCTAATGGCCTGAGCCAGTCCTCAGGGTCCCCCCATAAGGGCCGTACACACACGTCGCTGTTAGTTACTCGCTCAGCGAATGAACTCAATAGAATGTCAATGTGTCCCAGCGAGACTCGCAGGAGAGTAGGCGAGTACTGTACAAGCGATGCGATGTGGGCGGATTCCGAGTTGAAAATATTTTATCTTCGAGCGAGGCGAGTAAGCGAGTAACCAATTGGAATGCAGAGTTCGGTACTTCTCAGTTGTCCATTGGCAGTTAAAGCCGCGGGAACTTTCAGCGAACGTTCCATGGAAGAGTGGCGAGTAGGCGAGCAAGCGAAATGCTAGCTTTGTGTGTGTACGCCGCTATAGTCCCCATGATCCCCTGGGGTGCCATCCCCTGTGCCCTGTGCTGACCCACATTTCAACCCGAATGAACGGCCATCCTCCTACTGTACCTCCTGCCTCCCTCCTTGCCAATCCTTTCATGCTTTCATCATTGCCATCCTACTGATCTCTCACCCACCATCTCATCGCCCAGCCTTTCTCCTCTCTTCTCCCCTGCTATCAAACTCCATTTCAACCAATTCTTTCACCTCCCCCCCTCCTCTTATTCTCTCCTCTTCGATCCTATCCTCAATCATCCTGTGTCCATCCATACTGTGAGTCTTATGGAGTGCGTTTTGCGTTTTTGCTGCTCTTTAGGCTAGGGCCCACTTTAAAAAGAGGCAACTGCCTCAATGTGTTTTTACCAAAATAAAGTAGAAATAAATCCCTCCTTTCTTTCTCTTACCTTTTATCCTCTCATCTTCCCATGCTCTATCCTCCCTTCTTGCATCTTCCATCCTCTCATCCTCCCATCCATCCATCCATTCAACATCATCCTCTCATTCTCCTCCTCCAGTCCTTGCATCCCCCTATCCTCCCCTCCTTCCTTCCACACATACTCCATCCTCTCATCTTCACATGCTCCCTTCTAGCATCCTCCATTCTCCCATTCTCCCATCCATTCATTCAACATCATTGTCATCCTCTCATCCTCCTCCCATCCTCCTGTCCTCCTATCCTCTTCTCCTTCCGTTCCATCCCCACATTATCCATGCTCTCTCTTCTATCCTCCATTCTCTCATCATCTGCTGTCCATCCTCCATCCTCCCCCCCACCCCATCGTCCTGTCATCCTCCTCCTCCTCCTCCTCCTCCTCCTCCTCATCCTCCTCCTCCTCCTCCTCCTCCTCCTCCTCCTCCTCCTCCTCCTCCTCCTCCTCCTCATCTAATGGACCGACTCAGTCCCTCCTGAGTCCTGATCTCCCAACAATTCATAAGCCGCCATGAATATTTGATGGATCAGAATCAGAGCCAGAATATGGACAGGTCCTGCCGATTTGGTTGAGATATCTGGGGATGAAACCATCAAGAAATCTATTTCACCTCCATGCATAATGCAGCCAGTAATTGAATGGGAGAGTGACTGCAAGTGAGAGTGACTGCCCGTGTTCATGTGTGTGTGTGTGTGTGTCTCTCTCTGTGTGTGTGTGTGTGTGTGTGTGTCTCTCTCTCTCTCTCTCTCTCTCTCTCTCTCTCTCTCTCTCTCTCTCTCTCTCTCTCTCTCTCTCTCTCTCTCTCTTTCTCTCTGTGTAGGTGCATGCGTGTGTGTGTTCACCTGTGCGCGTGTATGTGCGTGCGCGACTGCACGCACGCGTGTGTGAACGCATGTGTGAGTGTGTGTGTTTGTGCCTACCTATTTGTCTTACAGTGACAGTGTGGACATAGGGATTTTAGAACAGAACAGAACAGAGGCAAAGAGCCCCCCCTCCCCCCCTGGACTGAGTGGCATTAGCTGTCAGATACTCCACCGCACCAACTCCGACTGGCATTGTGGTTTTTTTGTGTTTTTAAAAATATATATATATTTTAGGGACTTTTATGCCTTTATTTGACAGGACAGTCGAAGAAGGTGACAGGAAGTGAATGGGAGAGAGAGACAGGGGAGGATCGGGAAATGACCCCGGCCGGACTCGAACCGGGGTCCCCGTGGGTGGGCATGCAAGCCCAATTGTGGGGGGCTTAGCGCCCCCCTGGCATTGTGTGTTGTTGTTTCTTTTTTCTTCTTCTTTTACACAGCTGTAGCTGGCAAAGTCAGGTGGACGTGAGCTATACAGCACCAGGGGGGCCGACAGGGGGGGGACAAAGGGGACAGTTTTCCCAGGGCCCGGAGGAGAGGGGGGCCCAGAATTGGGTCCTCATTACATTGTATCAATGGAGCTGGAAGGGCCTTTTTAGATGACTTTGTCCTGGGCCCGGCCAAAACTGTCAGCGCCCCTGTACAACACTCAAAGCTTTTATCCTAAGCAGCGCACTTCAGAGGGATACACGGGAGTCAGGACACAAACATGGCACAAAGCCCTGCTGCTGTTAAAGAGGCACGCAGCGGAAAAACTAAGATGTTAGAAAAGTCGACGGACGTACGTGACTTGAGGGAGGATGGAGGTGGAGAAGGGAGGAAGGGGGAGGAGAGTTGTGTGTGTGTGTGTGTGTGTGGGTGGAGGGTGGGGTGGGGTGGAGGTTTCAAGAATAGGGGCTCTTTTTAAATGACAGATTGGCTCCGTCTCCAGGGTAACTGGAGTTAAAATGATTATTTGAGGTGGAGCCTGTGAAAAGCGAAAAAAAACCCAAAAAAACCTTGACGTCTCGGACAGTGTGGCTCGCTGGCACAAAACCCAGCAGCATAAAGAGCACTTTTAAAAAAGCCCGTCGTCAAGTTGAGAGTGTAACACTGTCGAGAGTGTTTTTGCTTGTGTGTGTGTGTGTGTGTGTGTGTGTGTGTGTGTGTGTGTGTGTGTGTGTGTGTGTGTGTGTGTGTGTGTGTGTGTGTGTGTGTGTGTGTGTGTGTGTGTGTGTGTGTGTGTGCACGCATTTGTGTGTGTGTCTGTGCATGTGTATGTTGGTATATGCACATGTCTTTGCATGTGTAGTATGTCTGTACATACACATGTCTATGTGTGTGTGTAGTGGAGCGTTTGTGCTTTCACTTGTCCATGCATTGTGTGTTTAATACGCTTTCATACAGCCAGCATTGAGGAGAGCCAAGCACCACTGCAAGGTCACCAAGCACCATAATGTCAGTCAAACCATCAGGGTTGCCAGATGAGGCTGATGATTTCCAGCCCAAAAAATGCTCAAAACCCACCTAGAAGCACAAAATCCCGCCCAATTGTATTGATTTCTATGGCAAAAATTGGGCTGGTTTTTCTGATAAATGCCATTTTTACCCGCACACGGCCATCCTAAGCAGCCCAATTGGGCGGGAACCAGCCCAATCTGGCAACACAGCAAACAATCTGAGGGAGAAAGGGACCATAAGGCTGGCTACAAGGGCTGGAAAGGGACAAAAAGTCAGGCCGGGCATTTTCCACCAAGACCGGTCCGCCAAGCATTGGAGACAATGAAGCCCATGACAACACTTGTAGCAGTGGGATAGTCTACTTTTCTGTTGTGGGTATACTGTATATTTGAATATTTTTTGAAGTGGGTAAACTGTATATATTGGTGCCATTCTAAATAATGGATCAATCAATTTTAAGTGGGTATACTGAAATCCCTGAAATTTTGAAGTGGGTATACTGTGTGTACCTGCGTTCTACGTAGACTACACCACTGATTTGTAGTCTTCTATTATAAGTTACTTTGAACACAACAGCCAAAATGAAGAATATTTAAATAAGAGAGGTCAGTTGTGGTAGCATAATGGCTGATGATACCACTACATTAAGAGGAGGACCAGGCCAAAATCATCAACAGTCCACCGGGCCAATGCCCTGTGTGCTGTATGGCCAGTCCAGCCATGGTGTCTACTTATGATAGAGGCTGAGAGTAAGGGGTGGCTGCATATGATGGTTGACCGTTGGAGGTAATAGTGGTTGAATTGAAGTGCAGCTGGATGCAATGGTGGTTGGCTGTGTAAGAGGGGTTGGGGAGAGAATGGTGACCATATATTAGGGTGGCGGTCAGGGCCGGATTAAGATGACACAGGGCCCCTAGGCTACAGGTTGGCTAGGGGCCCACGCAGAAGGCAAATTTCGCGACAAATTAACATAGACAGAGTCATAATTATGAGTGAGGAAGTAAGGGTAACATGTCGAACCAACTGTACTCAACACCACAGATTTATTTTTTCATTATTGCATCTAGTCACAATTCTGTAATTGTTCACTTTTGGCCAGTCAGGTCAGTCAGGTGCACTAGGCTTCAGTCATGTCTAGCCTGAGGGAGCCCTGGTAGGTGTGTGTGTGTGGGGGGGCTACAGCCATATCTAGCCTGTAGAGGCCCCCTGGCAGGTGGGGGGCCCTAGTCTGCAGCCATATCTAGCCTGTGGGGGCCCCCTAGCAGGGTGGGGGGCCCTACACTGCAGCCATATCTAGCCTGTGGGGGCCCCTGGCAGGTGGGGCCCCCTAGTCTGCAGCCATATCTAGATATCTAGCCTGTGGGGGCCCCTGGCAGGTGTGGGGCCCTAGGCTGCAGCCATATCTAGCCTGTGGGGGCCCCCCTGGCAGGGTGGGGAGCCCTAGGCTGCAGCCATATCTAGCCTGTGGGGGCCTCCTGGCAGGTGGGGCCCTAGGCTGCAGCCATATCTAGCCTGTGGGGGCCCCCTGGCAGGGTGGGGAGCCCTAGGCTGCAGCCATATCTAGCCTGTGGGGGCCCCCTGGCAGGTGGGGCCCCCTAGTCTGCAGCCATATCTAGCCTGTGGGGGCCCCCTGGCAGGTGGGGAGCCTTAGTCTGCAGCCATATCTAGCCTCTGGGGGCCCCCTGGCAGGTGTGGGGCCCTAGGCTGCAGCCATATCTAGCCTGTGGGGGCCCCCTGGCAGGTGGGGCCCCCTAGTCTGCAGCCATATCTAGCCTGTGGGGGCCCCCTGGCAGGGTGGGGAGCCCTAGGCTGCAGCCATATCTAGCCTGTGGGGGCCCCCTGGCAGGTGGGGACCCCTAGGCTGCAGCCATATCTAGCCTGTGGGGGGCCCCTGGCAGGTGGGGGGCCCTAGGCTGCAGCCATATCTAGCCTGAGCGTTAATCCAGCTCTGATGCCGGATGGTTGGAGTAATGATGGTACTGTGCTGTGCTGTGCTGCTCTTAAGCTTCCCTGCTGTACATTATGTGGGTGGCTACAATGCTGCCTCAGGGACATGACACATGGCCATTACCGATGCTATAAGAGGGGGGGGGAGGGGGAGAACACGGGAGAACGGGCAGGCAGCATGAAGAATCCAACAGTTACAGCAGCAGGCAAAAGATGATCGCATGGTACGATCTATCACGAATATGGCCCATGGACATGCTGGTTTTATTGTACATTACGTGGAAATGGAGCGTAGTTTCCATGTAAATCCTGGTGCTCTTATAAAGAAGGGATCAGGTGAGGTGACAGTTACCCTGAAGCATGGTGAGATTGGATGTAGGGCCTATGTTTTGCTCAAGTGTGTCTTAAGAGCATGGTATAGGAGCTGCGATCATTACTGGGACATCCCGCTGCCTCTGGAAATAAGATCATTTTACACCTCTCCCTTCATTAAAATAATTGACTTTTGCCTTTCTCCTGCTATTCCAGCCATTCTCTGAGGTGCTGCTTCCACTTAGCTGGATATTTTTATATGTGGATATTTTTTTCTCCTGGTTGCATTGGTTTTGGCCTTCCGTTTCCACGTAGCAGATATTTAAAATCCAGGTATAAAAAGCAGGAGAAAAAAATTATCCTGTTTAGGGGGCTGAAACGCATTTGTTAGAATGGAGGATTTATTTTTATCCACATGTTGCGTTAACACCTCAACAGGAGAAAAAAATACCCTGCTAAAAAAATATCCTGCTACGTGGAAACAGCACCTCAGTCTTGTAATATTACCCCTAGTTCCAGGCTAGCAGGTATCATGGGATGGGATGGGACGCAGCCGATTTTGGGCCCTATGTAACATTAGCTCCCATTGACACCCCCCCCCCCCCTATTATTTGTTTTTTACAACATAATTTTATTTTACATTTTGTTTCATTATTGACATTGTGAAGTACTTTGGGCAGTGTATAGTGTGTAAAAACTTTTATGAACAACACTTTTATCATAATCAGTCCTTAATAATGACCCCACACACCCAAATACAAAGTAAATTAAAAAGGTATTAATACATACTATGCATTTATGATCACTGTGAGCGTGTCTGTAACACCTGCTCTATCCACTGGCACTTTTAGAGGATACACACAATGAGAGGGAGAGAAGGACAAAACAAACAAAAAAACAAACTGGATGTCAAAATCGGACTGTGTTTGGGCCCCCTATATACCAGCTGTTTACTCTCACTGTACGTATTTTATTGTACATCAACTGTGTTGAAACATTGTTTACCATTATTTTTTCAAAGAAATTGGGCAGTGGAAATCAATTGCTACACATATCACAATGTTTCTTCTCACTAGCCATACCACTGTCCAGTAGCATACAAAGTCATTTGATATACGCCCACCGTTGATTCTGCCTCTTTAGTTTCTGGGGCCTGTGCCCTGACCGAGCTCCATCTATAGCCTCGTGTCTGCACCATTCAGGTGCAGGTCGACAGTCTACTCCACAGCTTTACCTCCAGTCTCAAGAGATATGAACTTCAATTCCCACCTCATAATAAATTCTAGAACTTCAGAAGTCTGCCAGTTGAAGAGAGAAAAATGTCCAAAAAGATAACTACAGTTGCTTACAACTTCATTTTCACTTGCTTGGCTAACTGCCTGGCTAACAGCCTGGTTAACTGAACGCCACATCTGCCCAACATGTTCCCTCTTGTGTTTCACTTCTATCTCCATGGTAACCTCTTCATGTGCACTGTTGCGCAAATGAAAAGCTGTAATAGTCGTTGAAAAGACATAATTATGCTATGTCACAAATGGCGCACTTGTGCATGTTGGGCACCATGTTTCAGTGCATAGGATGCTCATGCTGACAATTTGGTTAAAGGGACACTGTGCAGGAAATGGTCAAAAAAGGTACTGCAACTATGCTGCTCATTGAAACTGGGTTGCCTATTGCCAAATTTGATCTTTACATGAAAGTTTACTAAGTAATAAATGAATATTTTCTAGTATGGCCCAAGTACAGTCATTTTTGCAGCTAAAAATGGCTATTTCTGGAAATTCAAAATGGCGGACCATGGAGAAGATCCCCCTTTTCATGTATGAAAAATGTATTTTTTCCAGTCATAATGAATACTTAGAATTTGATGGTGGTGATAAGTATTCATGAAAAAGGTAACATTATTGAATGGGTAGCATGAATTATGGAAATAAACAACTAAAAATCTCAAACAGTGTCCCTTTAAATTTCAGTGCACTGAGAGTACTCGGATGCTGCCCTAATAACGCTCAAAGACGCAGTGCGTGAATGATGTGACAGTGTGTCCCCCGGACGGCCGCCATTTTGTTTACTTAACGTAAAAGAAACGTGACGTTCAGTTTGATTTGATTGATTGATTTTATTTGATATCTTCAGTCCATATAAATAAAATAAATACATGATTGAGTTTCATATAAAGCACACCACATACTTAAATTAAGAAAAAATAGAGAGTCAGGATAGCACAATAAAGCTCAGAAGCTTATTTCCATTGTGGTCCTTGGTGTTTAGTGGTGTTAATGGCAGCCGTTCAGTTCAGTGGAAGAGTTTTGTCAAAAAGCTCTTATTTCTGTAAGTAATGCTGATGAGAGGACCAACCTCATCATGTCAAGCCAGGTATTGTACACGATATAGAGAAGTTACCAGCTGGGCTGAAGGAAGTGTAAATACAAGCATGAGACACTTTGGTTGTAAGCATGGGAAACTCCAACTCCCATTGTCATTGTGACACAGCAATCCACAGCACACAAGTGCACACTGCAAAATTGCATTTATGCGTCACACATGCAATGGGACAAGCGGGTAAGCGGTTAGGGCGTCAGACTTGTAGCCCAAAGGTTGCCAGTTCAATTCCCGAAACGCCAGGTTGGTGTGGGAAGTAATAAACCAGTGCTCTCTCCCATCCTCCTCCATGACTGACCACCCTGAGCATGGTACCGTCCCGCCGCACTGCTCCCTTGCAGCGCCATTGAGTGCTATCCCCTTGCATGTGTGATGCATAAATGCAATTTTGCAGTGTGCACTTGTGTGCTGTGGAGTGCTGTGTCACAATGACAGTGGGAGTTGGAGTTTTCCAATGGGGCTGTATCATGTAAGCAGTAGCCAGACGATATTTTGGCGAGCTAATGATATGCCAGTCCATAATTTCCAGTACGGCACAATGCTAGTGGTCCAAAATTTCAATCGACACTGCAGCGCACTTAAGACCTAAGTGCACTGTGTGCACTGTGCACCAAACACCAGTGCACTGACACAAGTGCACGATTTGAGACATCAGAGCAGTACTACACTGCTACGCCGGCCATTACCCACTGCCTTTAGTAATAAATACATTATGACTTGATCATTGCCATTTTGGCAACAGTAACATTTTAACAGGGACCATGTCTCAACAAAAAGGGACTATTCAAGTAAAGTGCCGTTCATAATGGTCATTGCCATTTTGGTCATTGCCATTATGGCAACAGTAAAAATTTTAACAGGGACCATGTCTTAACAAAAGGGACTATTCAAGTAAAGTACCATTCTTAATGGGGGGCAGAGAGGTCGGAAGGCAGTTTAATAGGACGGACAAGATGGAGTGGAGGTTGATTGATTGACTGATTAGCTGATTAATTGATTGATTGATTAACTGACTCTCTGTTTGCCTGCATGGCTTCGCTTGATTGATTACATGATGTATTGCTGGATGTGGAGGCACTTAGCGACAACAAGAGTGATTTTGCATGTCTTCGCTGTAAAGCCCCTCTTCAAAGGCTCTCGTCTCGTCTCGTCTCGTCTCTGGCCCTGTGATGTCAGCGCTTGGCAAGAAAACGAAACGAGAGCCGTTTCCTGTTTATGTCACCTGTGAAATTGAGGTGCTTTATTGTACCGGTACAGGAAATGGCCTTCCGCTATAAATACCTTCAAGTGAGAACAAGTAATGTCCTTTTTCCAACGGCCTCAAACACCTCGTAAAAGCAAACAACCCCAGAGGCTCCTGCTGTTCTGTTCGGTTCGCTTCTGTGTTTGATGAAAGTGTCCTGTTCAGACATCATTTATTTGTGTCTACTTAGGTTGGATTAATTCATTCTGTACCCCTGCTGACCTTAAAGCTTGTCCAGAATATAGGATACACTTTTTTATAGTCGACTTTGCTCTTTGCTTTTTTTGTTGTTGCAGAGACTACTTTCTTTTTCTTCTTTTAAAAAAAAATAAATATATTTTTAGGGGCTTTTATGCCTTTATTTGATAGGACAGTCTGATATGGTGACAGGAAGCGAGTGGGACAGAGAGACAGGGTGGGATCGGGAAATGACCCCGGCGGGACTCGAACCGGGGTCCCCGTGGGCATGCAAGCCCAAATGTGGGGGGCTTAGCACGCTGCCAGAGACTACTTTCTGAAACAAATCCCCCTGAGCCTTGACTGGCTGTATTTGGTCAGCCAGCGATGGCAAGTTGAGAATCACCTCCATTTTCTGCTGCTACTACCAACCACAAAATGCCACGGGGGATACACACTAGCACAGTACTAAACACCAGACACTCGCCCACGTCTTCTCTCACACACACACGCACACACAAATGCATGCATGCATGCGTGCACACACACAAACACACCCTTAAAAGATGCCGTACACTTTATTCAGTTGCACTTTCTTTTTCTCTGTTAGACAGATACGCACGGATGCGCACATACTGTACGCACACACATGCACGCACGCAGGCACGCGGGCACGCAGGCACGCACGCACACACACACACACACACAGACACACACAGACACACACACACACACACACACACACACACACACACACACACACACACACACACACACACACACACACACACACACACACACACACACACACACACACACACACACACACACACACACCACAAGTGCTCTGATCTGAATAATCAAATAGGAAAAGTATGTATTGCAGTAGTCATTTTTCGCTTCCTCTGATACATCCGCATCCCCAGCAGCACTGTACAGTGCAGTGCAGCGCAGCGCAGCCACCTCTTCCACAGACTATCTCATTAAGTCATATCCCTGAGTCAGCCGTGTTCCCCCCCAAGTGAGTAGTCAACCTTTGACCCTCCTCCTCTCCTCTCCCCCCACTACACACACACACACACACACACACACACGCGTGCGCACGCACGCACGCACGCACACACACATGCACAGACAGACACACGAGCGTGCACACACACACACACACACACACTGTTGCAAAACACACACACACTCCTCCTGATTCCGCCACCCCTCACTTGATCTGCACCTCCCTGAGCAGTGCTGCTCTCTACTCGTCCTCCCTGAGCACTGCTGCTCTCTACTCGTCCTCCCTGAGCACTGCTGCTCTCTACTCGTCCTCTCACTTTCTTTCTGTCTTTAGACTGTCTTTCAGTTTGTTACCTCTCTCTCTCTTTGCCAATGTGCAGTTAGTTCATCTTTGCATCTGTCTGCCTGGCTGTCTGTCTGTCTCGGTCTGTCTCTGTCTCTCTGTATTTTTTTTTATCATGCCCTCTGTATGCTATCCACTGATCTCTCTCCCTCTCTCTCATCTCTCATCTCTCTCTCTCTCTCTCTCTCTCTCTCTCTCTCTCTCTCTCTCTCTCTCTCTCTTAGTTCTCTACCCTCTCTCTTAGTTCTGGGCATTTCTCTGTCTACTGTACTCTCCTTACTCTTACTCTCACTCTCTCACTTCCTTTCTCTCGCTCTACAGTGCGTTCTCTCTGCTTTGTCAGAGCATTGTCTGCTGATACAGCGATGCCTCCTGTCTGTCCGTCTGTGTCTCTCCCTAGGTCCCTAGAGGGGTTCTGGTTGACGGTCAAAAGTCACAGTAAGGTGGAATTTGTGCACAGGTGGCTTCATATTGTTTGTCAAATATGTGGTGACTGCAGGGACGCACCACCATAAAACCGCGCCCCTGCTGACACTGGAAAAAAAAGCAAATTTGTGGTGACACTGATTATGAATGTATTTCCACAGAATTAGCACAGTATCACAATATGTCTGCCAGTCTGTCTTTGTATGTGTCTGTGTCTCTGTTTGTGACTGTGTGTGTGTATGTGTGTGTCTCTCTCTCTCAGTCTCTATCTCTCTCTCTCTCTCTCTCTCTCTCTCACACTCACACACACACATTCACACGCATAGTGTACACATGCAGTACCACCTACCACTTCTCTCTCGCTCTCTCATTCTCTGTCTGTCTGTCTGTCTGTCTGTCTGTTTCTGTCAGTCTCTCTCTCTCTCTCTCTCTCTGCCTCTCACCTCTCTCTCTCTCTCTCTCTCTCTCTCTCCCTCTCTCTCTCTCTCTCTCTCTCTCTCTCTCTCTCTCTCTCTCTCTCTCTGCCTCTCACCTCTCTCTCTCTCTCTCTCTCTCTCTCTCTCTCTCTCTCTCTCTCTCTCTCCTCTCTGTGCTGTTGCTGATGCAGCGGGCCCTCCTGGCTGAGGTGGTGACCACGGGGTGGGGGGGGGGGAAGTGAGAAGAGAAGGGAACAGGGCTGGACTGGCCTAAGAAAATCAGGCCTGCTATTATCAGCAAGGCACTGTGAAAGACAATAAAGCCTCTGAGAACATGTTTAGTCATCTCTTAAAAGCTGTTTTAACAGCCAAAATGAATCTTTAAATCTGACTCGGAGAGGTCAGCTATGGGGCAGCATGTGGACTGATACCACTCCATTGAGGGAAGGACCAGGCCCTCCCCCATCCATCCTCCTCCACGACTGAGGTACCCTGAGCATGGTGCTGTCCTGCCACACTGCTCCCTTTCGGGCGCACGGGTGAGGCATAAATGCAATTTCGTTGGGTGCAGTGTGCATTTGTGTGCTGTGGAGTGCTGTGTCACAATGGCAATGTTTTCCAGTTGGGCTTTCACTTCACTTCTCTTTTCAAAATCATCGGGCAGATGCCCCGTATGCCTTGTGGCCAGTCCAGCCACGGCAGGGCAAGTGAAGTGTTCTAGGCAGGGGAAGTGTTTCAGGTCCCTGGGGAACCCGCCTCAGACAAGACAAGAGGCGAGAAGCACTCTCATCTTCACACTCCCAAGCAGGGCGAGCAAAACAACACAACACAATCACTTTAGGGGATTATTCTCATCCAGTGTGCCAGTGTGTGTGCCAGTGTTTGGTGTGCGTGTGTGTGTGTGTGTGTGTGTGTGTGTGTGTGTGTGTGTGTGTGTGTGTGTGTGTGTGTGTGTGTGTGTGTGTGTGTGTGTGTGTGCATATGAGTGTGTGTGCAGGCGCGCGCGCATGTGTGTGTGCAGGCGCGCACGCATGTGTGTGTGTGTGTGTGTGTGTGCCTGCGTGTGTGTTTGTGTGCTCCTGAACTGCGGGGCCCAGATTTCCACACTAAGATAGAAACTGTTCATTGGTGCATGGACAAGAAGTTGTGATGCCCCTAATCTAATCTACTTTGTGATTGTGTTCTTGGCTAAACAAACTGTGTGTGAGTGCTTCCACTTGGTAACACGGTTTCCTCCTTCTTGAATACTGAATCCGGCAATTCCCTCAACGGTTTCATGCAGATTCTCTCTGAAGACACTTTTCAAGTCCCCTGAAAAAATGAAACGACTGAACTTCCTGTAAACCCTCTTCAACTCCTATACGCTGGGCACATTCGACACATCATCCATCCTCTCTGCTCTGTGTCTCTTCTCATGTCTTGTCTGTGAAGATTGTTTCTCATCCTATCCATACATTTGATTCCCACATCAGAATTAGAACTGAGGAAATCTGACAGTGGAGCAGGTGAAACGTCTTCAAGCTACAAGAAATTACACTTTACTTGATACGTATGACATAACAGTGTCATAATAGTGTCATGAACGAGGCATAAACATGATGCCAATGTCATAAACGTTTTATGGTCCTGAAGAGTTGACATTGTTAGGCCTGTCTTTACCACAACCGAATTTCACTTAATGACACTCATAAAATGTTTATGCCATTGACATAATGTTTATGACACATGCATGACTGAATTATGACAATTTACGACACTGTTATGTCATGCGTACGACTCCGGTGTCAACTAAAGTATTACCCAAAAAATAAGCCCACTTTCCTGGAGCTACTAAACTCGTTTGACTTTTCATTTAATCTT
Organism: Engraulis encrasicolus; assembly: GCF_034702125.1. Taxonomy (NCBI): domain Eukaryota; kingdom Metazoa; phylum Chordata; class Actinopteri; order Clupeiformes; family Engraulidae; genus Engraulis; species Engraulis encrasicolus. Next base: position 2,823,502 of record NC_085867.1, read on the forward strand.
TAACATCTCCCTCTTTCATATGCTTCCTCCAATGAGTTTTCAAATCGATTCATTCAATAGAATATACAACCTGTTTTCTGTCATTCTGAATACTTCAGGCACCAGGTGTTTGCTTCGAGGTGGCCAAGGCCTCTTCCAGACCACAATAGGGGCCCGTATTGATTCGTGCTGTTAAACCTACCACATTCATTTGCAACAGAGAACAGTTTTGAAGGCATTTTTGTTGCCAACTATCTTTTTTTTCCACTTCAGTCCCTGCCTTCTGAAAAATCTCCAATGCAGTCTTGTACAGAATGTGTGGAGGAGAACAGAACTTCATTCATCTGGAGAGAGTGAGGTTGCCAGGTATCCTTCCAGATGTCCACGCAGCTTCCAGTCCCTTTGCTTGCTGTGTACAGGGTTGCCAGATGAGGCTGACGATTTCCAGCCGCAAAAAAATGCTCAAAACCCGCTTGGAACCACCCAATTCTATTGATTTCTATGGCCCAAAAATTTTTTTATTCTGCAATGTGCCATTTTTACCCACAGACAGCCATCCTGAGCTGCCCAATTGGGCAGGATAACACCCAATCTGGCAACACTGGCTGTGTATTGTAGGCCTATTGCTTCTCAGCTTTATGCCATTGAACACCAGGCTGTACCTTTGCCACCCTCCCACACAAACTGAATGTCTTTTTTTATGACTGCCTCCCACTTCCTCCCCTCAGGTCCTGCTGCCAACTTCTTTAGCACTTGGTTTGCGACACCGCTTGCAGCGACCTCGGGTCAAGCCAACCTAACAGCCAGGGCAGTATGTCAAAGTAAAGTGGGCCAGAGAGGGATCGCCACTTTTTCAAATGGTAAATTGACCGCGCTTATATAGCGCCCTCTCACTCCTATATAGTGCTTTTTATTACTCCCTTCACTCAAAGCGCTTTACATGTATTCCTCATATTCACCCATTCATACTCACTTTCTTACACCATGTGGCGATGGCTTCCACATAATGCACTACCCTGCCACCAGCAACAATTTGGGGTAGTATCTTGCTCAAGGTCACATTGATGGTGATCATGGGGAACAGGGGCTTGAACCTGCAACCTTCTGTTTGCTGAACAGGATCATCTAGTAGCATTCCAACTGAGCCACCGTGGTTTCAATGCCATCTCGGTGGTGGTAAGTATTGTATTGTAGAATTTAGAAAATTGTAGGTTCCTTCCTATAAGGGGTCTTACACACCAGGGCGGTAAAGCGTCGCGGAACGGCCGCGTTTTTTACCGGCGTCGGTGAAAATACATTGAAACATATCTGTCCTTACACACCAACCGGCGGTAGTCGAGCGTCAGCGGCGCGGGAGCCGGCTCCGCGCCGCGCTGCATTTGGAAAATAGAACTCGAGCGTATTTTTCACGCCGGCGACCGGCGGTGTCTCATTCAAATGAATGGCAAAGTAGCATGCTAGCTTTGACTGTGGGGAGGGTTTTGAATAGGACTGGCCGCGCACGCCGACGCTGTCAGTGTGAAAGGCAGAGAAAAACACGCCGGCCAAAACTAAGCAGAAGACCGCGTTCATCCCGGGACCGTTCCGTTCCGCCTTAGTATGTTTTGGCCCTAAAGAACTTCAAATTGGAGTGTGCAGAACTGTAACGTTCTAAAGAATTCAAACATTCTGTGAAGAATCCAAAAGTTCCTCCGAAAACTTTTAGTGGTTCCTCCAAAGTGGCAATATGAAGGTTCCTCAAAGGATCTTTGGGTTCCTGTGTGCCCTGAGGAACCTTCAAGAAAAGCTTGAGAAGAACTTTGAGAAAAAAAATGCAGTGAAAACTCTATATGATGTTTTTCATCTCTGTCTCTTCCAATAGACCGCTTTCATTTTGGGCAGTCATGGGTGAGCGGTTAGGGCGTCAGACTTGCATCCCAGAGGTTGCCGGTTCGACTCCCGACCCGCCAGGTTGGTGGGGGGAGTAATCAACCAGTGCTCTCCCCCATCCTCCTCCATGACTGAGGTACCCTGAGCATGGTACCGTCCCACCGCACTGCTCCCCATGAGGCGCCACTGATGGCTGCCCCCTTGCACGGGTGAGGCATAAATGCAATTTCGTTGTGTGCAGTGTACAGTGTTCACTTGTGTGCTGTGGAGTGCTGTGTCACAATGACAAATGGGAGTTGGAGTTTCCCAATGGGCTTTCACTTTCGCTTTCACTTAATTTCATTGCCGACCACTGATCGACTGATTCCAATGGGCTTTCACTTCCCTTTCACCTTTACTTTCACAATACATTGTAATGTGCTCAATGTGCTTCTTGTGCTCCTGTGCTCATTGATTCTTCTCTGCAGCTCCCAGTTCAACTACTGATTCTACTTTGCCAGTCTCACCAGACATGTGGTGTTGATGTCTCCTACTCTCTTCTTGCCTGCACCACTGCTCTATAGACTCTTTGTCTTCTTATTGTGCGTTTTTACAATGTCGGCTTTCCTATTACAAGCCTATATCGTCCCCACCCAACCTGGCTATTCACAATTCTCTCTCCAGGGCTACTACCTCTGCCTCCTGCCTGCTTTTGGGGTTGGGAACCCGGATCTTTGCCGCCTTATTGTGCGTTTTCACAGTGTTATCTTTCCATTACAAGCCTATACGTATATCCTCCTCACCCAAACTTGGCATCCAGAATTCTCCCTCCATGCCTAGGGGCTACCACTGCCTCATGTCCTGCTTATTTATTTATTTATTATTATTTTTTTGCCTTCATTTCCAGCAAGACAGTGGAGGACAGAC
>NC_085867.1:2831255-2833755 GCF_034702125.1 Engraulis encrasicolus
CTTAAAGGGGACCACCAGGTCTTAAAGGGGACCACGCCACCAGGTCTTAAAGGGGACCACCAGGTCTTAAAGGGGACCACGCCACCAGGTCTTAAAGGGGACCACCAGGTCTTAAAGGGAACCACGCACCCAGGTCTTAAAAGGGACCACCAGGTCTTAAAGGGGACCACCAGGTCTTAAAGGGAACCACCAGGTCTTAAAGGGGACCCACCAGGTCTTAAAGGGGACCACCAGGTCTTAAAGGGGACCACCAGGTCTTAAAGGGGACCACCAGGTCTTAAAGGGGACCACCAGGTCTTAAAGGGGACCCACCAGGTCTTAAAGGGGACCACCAGGTCTTAACGCCACCAGGTCTTAAAGGGGACTATGCACCCAGACCCCGGAACATCAACACCAGGCCTTAAAGGGGACCACCAGGTCTTAAAGGGGACCACTCCACCAGGCCTTAAAGGGGACCACCAGGCCTTAAAGGGGACCACACCATCAGGTCTTAAAGGGGACCACGCCACCTAGTCTTAAAGGGGACCACCAGGTCTTAAAGGGGACCACCAGGCCTTAAAGGGGACCACCAGGCCTTAAAGGGGACCACCAGGCCTTAAAGGGGACCACCAGGCCTTAAAGGGGACCATCAGGTCTTAAAGGAGACCCCGGGACATCAACACACATGCAGAAACACACACATATTCAAGGGTCATTCCAGCTGGAATCAGCAAATGGTCCCCACTCGACCCCCTCGAATTTGCTTGAAAAAAATATATGTGATGGCTTAAACATCCAATAGAACATATCCACCATTACAGATTTCAGCTGTGCATAATTTTTCCACAAAAAATCTGTAAATAAGGACACCCCCTCCCCCTGATTTGGTGTCACTGCCTGAGTGACCATATTCAGACTTAATTATCTCCACAACTATTTGTGGTAGGTCAATTATTTTTTCAGGGCTAAGAGTCATAGACCTGATGAGCATACATTACAATTTGCAGCACTGTATGTCAAATTACACCTTAATGCTGGCCCTCTACTTTTCTTTGAAATTAAAATTGCAATTGTTTTCAGATGTCCATAAAAACCTCAAATTTCAACATTCAAGGTTCATCCTTGGTACATGGTCAGATATGTTCCATGACTTTCACATCGCATCATATTTAATATAAGGGTCCAATGGTTGTTGAGATGCCGAGGTCCAAAGATGGGCAAAAACTAATTTATACCATTATTTGGAGCAATATTCCCAATGTATGACACCAGTTGTGAACTTGCTGTTTGGTGTCTCTGAAAGATAATATTATTATTCATAACATATCTAAAAATTGGGATGGTGTTTTGCCCCATTATTTTTACAATGCATTTTAAAAACTCATTCCTGTGTGACGCGCAGGTGTACCTTAGAAGCCCTGTTACCTTAGAAAAATTGGGTTTACTACACCTAAAATGAATAGCCAAGTCAGTGTACACTAAAACCTAACATCTCTGATACCAAATAGGTGATTTTATACTTGTTCAGCTCAGTATTTCAGTATTTCTGACTTAACCCTCAATTCCATCCTAAGAAGGTGGCCAATCCCCTTGATTTTTGTGTTCCATTTTCACACAAAGATGGTGGCTCATGGAGCCAATGGCATAGTTCCAAAATAGTTCCAGGAAGTCAGCATCATGGGAAGGAAACAATACACCATTGTTTGGAGCAATATTTCCAATATATGACAGCGGTTGTAAACTTGCTGTTTGTTGTTTCTGGAAGAGGATATTCTTATTAACAACATATCTAAAAATTGGGATGGTGTTTTGCCCCTTTATTTGTATAATGCCTTTTCAAATCTCAATGCAGTGTGGCATGCATCCCTCAAATCCATCCAAAGTGGCGTCATGAAAAAACCCCCACCATTTTTTAGAGCAATACCTCCAAAGTATGACACCAGCTGTGCACTTGTTTTTTGTTGTGTCTGGAAGAGGATATTTTTATTAACAACATAGCAAAAAAATAGAATGGTGTTTTGACTCATTTCTTTTAATGATCGTGAAGCGCATTGCGGTGTGACATAAGCCTGTGATCAAATAGTGCAGAGGGAAGCGGAAGTGGTGAATTGTTCTGGGCCAAGGACATGGGGGAATCAAGATTGGGTACTCATTACATTGCATGTATTGGGAAGGGGTCTCTTCAGACGACTTTATCCCGGGCCCAGCCAAAGCTGTTAACACCCCTGCTTGTTCAGCTCAGTATTTCTGTTTTTTTTCTGGGATTCTGGCCTCATCTTTTTAAGTGTACTATTGGCCAGATGATCAAGTGACTACGCAACATGTTCTCACTGGCGCTACGTTAGCAATAAATTCAAGATGGTTGAGAGAAGTACCATTTTGAGATAAGTCATTAAAACAACCTCTGGAAATAAAACAAGGTGTTGATATGATTTCCTTGATGCAACCTTGATTTCCTTGATAATGATTTAATATTTGAAAAAAAATGAAATGAATTAAACAAATCAGGAACTTTTAATGA
>NC_085867.1:2838755-2851255 GCF_034702125.1 Engraulis encrasicolus
ACACACAAGAGGTAGTTTTAATACACTCTTATGTGAACCATTCGACACTAATATGCAAAAGGTAAAACTCTATACTCTCTATACTCTTCAGTGTTCTACTTATAATGGGTGAGCGGTTAGGGCGTCAGATTTGTAGGCCAAAGGTTGCTGGTTTGACTCGCCAGGTTGGTGGGAGTAATTAACTAGTGCTCTCCCCCATCTCCTCCATGACTGAGGTACCCTGAGCATGGTACTGTCCCGCCGCACTGCTACCTTGGGGAGCCATTGGGGGCTGCCCCCTTGCACGGGTGAGGCATAAATACAATTTCGTTGTGTGCAGAGTGCATATGTGTGCTATGGAGTGCTGTAGTGTCACAATGACTTGGAGTTTCCCAGTCGGGCTTCGGGCTTTCAGTATGTTTCTCTTCTTCCCTCCCCTCTCTACTGGGTCATTCCGCGCCAAATCTCAGAATCATCCCGCACGACCATCTCAGAATTGTCAGAAAAAAAATCAAGGAGGTTCACAAACGTCCCAATAGGAAAAGTGCAAAATTATAGCTCTCGGCTCCACATAGTTTTGTCATTATTATTATTTTTTTGTCAGGTACCCCCCTGACTCGTTTGGAACAGAGTTCTCAGAGAGCCCACTTTCAGATTGCCGTATCTAAAAAATACTTTAAGTAGGTCCTTACAAATTTCACGGGGTAACATTTGGAACATGTACTTGTGAAATGTGGATGTTTACACATCCTCTTGTCATTTACCACCGTTTTCTGGGGGCTTAAAGTTGCTTGAAAAATTCTCACCTTTGAATTTGTGGGCATCTTTGAAGGACTGTGGTAAGCACCGTTTTAAAGACAGGGTAGCCACGGCGCCAGAACTTCTGTTTCGGGTTTCGGAGGGGCCAGACAATTTTTGGATGGCACTTCAGTCATTGTCACATAGCCTACCATTACAACACAATGTCACAGAAACCATAGAAATCTAATGGAACAAACAAGAAGTCACCTTATAGACAGTGTTGTGGCAGGGCAACACATGCATGAAGGGCAATGAATGCATAAAGAGCAAGCATACACCAGCATTTCCTGTGAGGAAATGCAATCTAGTATGATAACTAGTCCCTACAGTTCATTTTATGAAACTTTATGAAGAAAGACCTGGGCAAATATAGCCCATTCCATTCAGTAGGCTCCGCTAGTAGGCTAATTGAATGTTCAGTTTAACCTGGCCAGTCTCACATGAGAGTATGCCTATATGGCCCAATCAGATTTTTTGACCCTACCACATCTGCATTGCCAATCACAAATAAAGAAAGGTCTAATCTTTCCAACCACTTTTAAAATCTAACCAAGGGTGCTCCATTTGTGCAAAACCAACTATTGACTCATAAAACAATAGGCCTGGTCCAGAAACTCAGGCTGAAAAACGAATGAGCGCAGGCACAGTGGGGGGTTTGGGGGGATGTGATATTGGTAGCAAGAATTCTAACCAAGCCAGGGGGGGTCTCCCCGACGAGATTTTTTTTCGTATTGCATCCACCACGCATTTGAAAATACAATCCAAAGTTGTTAGTAATACCGCAGCACACACAAATAGGCTACTCTGTAGCGACCAAGGATCACTGAACAACCACCTACGTTACTCCGTGGTTGACAGCTGTGTCAATAGGGGACCAATACCCCTGTGCCCTTACCTTGAGTTGTCTTGACCGCAGAATGTATCCCAACCTCTCACTGTAATCCACAAGTTTCCAGAATCATGGTCCCAAATTCCAATGTGTAATCCATATAATAGCAAGAAAGTGGGCTACAATGTAGCTATCCCAGCGCACTTGTGTGACTCGTGTTATCCGAAATATTGTTCATTCGTTTCTTCTTGCGTTTGTCCACATTCAAAACAGTTCCGTGTCGAAAAAGGTGCGTTATTGAACAATCGACGTTTGCCCAGTGCTTGTTACAGCACATGGATAATGCTTCACGGATGTTTTTGAAAACATAACACTGTAGCCTAAATGAAGCATCTCGCTGTCTGTGCGATGTCAACTGGCCTGGGACAGTTTGGTTGCAGTACAGAGAGTAGCCTAATATGTCGCCTTCAAGATTAACTTTTATTTTAAAAACTGTCTTGAGCCAAAAATGTAATATAAACTGGTGTCTGCGCAACATCAGTGAGAGATTATGTAGCTTCATCTTCAGTTTGTATTTGCGCTGGATTTGACGGTTGAACAAATTGGAAGGGGGACCCCCTCGAGATGGGGGTACTTTGACTACATTTGTCGTTGCACCTTTTGGCAATTGACATTTTCAATTGTCGCTGATGCAAACCTATTGGAAGGGGGGCCCCCTCGAGCAGGGGGCATTAGGGAGGCGCTGTTGCTTCCCTCGCAGCAGAGCCCTTTATAAAGATGGCATTGCCTTATTATAAAGCTATTTCAAATCGTCGTTGCTGTTGGGTCCATAACCTGTCGTCCTTGGGGGCCCCACCTACTCGGGGGCCCTAGGCAACTGCCTACATTGCGTACCTTAACGCAACGGGCCTGGTTCATTGTGGTGATTGCTGTCATTGTTTTGATGTAACATGGCAAAGTTGCCCGCCAATATCAGTTTTTCATAGGAGCTGTGGAAGTCACACAAAAGTGGGTTTTTAAAAAATCATTGTGACCAAATGAGGCAGAATACCATCCCAGTTTTTGGATATGTTAAGAACAGACATCTAATCTTTCCAAAACTGTTGATAATATGGTGGTGAGTCGTGACATTTTTTTTTTATAACATGGCAAAGATGGCACCAAGTTTCAGTTTTTCCATTTTAAAGACTTCATATCTTCTAAATTGTTCATCGCAGAAGATCAGTCTTTCAACACAACATGCACACAATGGTTAGAATATAATGGAATGAGGAAGACAAGAGAGAAAAAAACAAGACAAAATAAAAACAATAAGTAAATATATAATGAATAAATAAAAGCAAAGAAAAATAAATAGAAACAAAGTTTAGTCTTTGCTTTAGCCTTCTCAACACCCCGTCTCTCTGTCTCTCTCTTTCAATATGGCCTGCTATGACACCTGCGCTCTCTCTCTCTCTCTCTGACTCTCTCCTCCATCAAGCCTCTCTCGCTCCAGCCCTATCTCTCTCTCTCTCTCTCTCTCTCTCTCTCTCTATCTCTATCTCTCTATATATCTCTCTCTATTTCTCTCTCTCTCTCTCTCTCTCTCTCTCTCTATCTCTATCTCTCTATATATCTCTCTCTATTTCTCTCTCTCTCTCTCTCTCTCTCTCTCTCTCTCTCTCTCTCTCTCTCTCTCTCTCTCTCTCTCTCTCTCTCTCTCTCTCTCCATATGGCCTGCTATGACACCTGTGCTCTCTCAGCTGCTGGTGTCCTGCTCTGTATTTGCGGAGCTGTGTCGAGGTGATGAGTTGCCCACTGTGTGCTTTCTTCCCTCCTTTTCCAGCCCGTACCACACCACCATTCTATATCACATTCACTCGCATGTACACACGCACGCACGCATGTACACAGTACGCAGGCACGAACGCACTCTCTCTCTCTTTCTCTCTCTCTCTCTCTCTCTCTCTCTCTCTCTCTCACACACACACTCTCTCACACACACACACACACACACACACTCACACACACACACACACACACACACACACACACACACACACACACACACACACACACACACACACACACACACATACACACAACGCTGTAAGATTAGTTTTCAGGCATGCTGGGGAAAGAGAAGTGGACCAGGCAGGTGAAGAGAAGAGAAGAGAAGAGAAGAGAAGAGAAGAGAAGAGAAGAGAAGAGAAGAGGAGAGGAGAGGAGAGGAGAGGAGAGGAGAGGAGAGGAGATGAGAGAAGAGAAGAGAAGAGAAGAGAAGAGAAGAGAAGAGAAGAGGAGAGAAGAGAAGAGAGGGGAACATAAAATAGAACAGAAGTGTCCAAGTCTGTGTGTGTGTGTGTGTGTGCGTGTGTGCGTGTCTGTGTGTGTGTGTGTGTACATGAGTGTGTGCCTGCGTGCGTACCTGTATGTGTAATTGAAGGGTATAGGCGAGACAATGTCTCACATCCTCTGAACTCATCTCAGTCATGATGTTTGCACCAATTTCTTGGCCCTCCATCCCCCTGCCGGGTTCTGATCGATTTTGACCATAGCTCCACAGAAACACTGCAGTGGACAGTGTTGCCAGATTGGGCGATTTCCCGCCCAATTGGGCTACTTAGGATGGCCGTCTGCGCTCTGCGGGTAAAGACGGCATTTAGGCGAGTTTTGCTGCCGATTTATGGCCACAGAAATCAATAGAAATTAGTTCAAATTGGGCAGGATTTAGTGCTTCCAGGTGGGTTTTAAGTATTTAGGCTGGAAATCACAAGTCTCATCCGGCAACCCTGGCCGTGGCCAGACTCAAAGGCACATACAAGGTTCAGACACGATATGGATCACAAACACAGTGTACTATAGCTGCTAGAATTTTTTTTGAAGTGCCTTTGAGTCTGGCCATCAGGGCCGGATTAACACACAGGCTAGATATGGCTGAAGCCTAGGGGCCCCCACCTACCAGGGGGGCCCTGATAGCCCAAAAGTGAAAAAAGTTCCTGAATTGTGACAAGATGCAATGTTGGAAAAGTACCTGTTGTGTTCAATACAGTTAATAGACATGTTATCCTTACTTCCTAGCTCGTAATTATGACACTGTCTATGTACATTTGTAGCAATATTTGACTTCCGGGGGGCCCCAGAGCAACCTGTAGCCTAGGGGCCCCATGCCATCTTAATCCGGCCCTGGATATGGATCACAAACACAGTGTATAGCGGCTAGAAAAATGTCAGGCATGTCATGGAAATGGCACGGCGCCTCCCGGGGTAATTTAATTGTTTTGAGCGTGAGATATCCTTTTTTCAAAAGTATAGGTTGTGGGCTTTTCTGGGCCTATTTTGACAGGATCATTTGAGATATGACAGTAAATGGAGAAGAAAGCGGGATGTTGTGTAAGTGGGAAATGACCTAGGTCAGACTCACACCTAAGTCCTGACAGGCATGTAATCTATATATGGACAGGTGCCTTAGCATGCTGTGCCACAACAACACAGAGCCAGACATTTTTTTTTAAAGATCTTCCCCGGTCTTTCTCGACCTCACCTGATTGGATAGCAGGAGAGCTGGACAGGAAGTGAACTGGGAGAGAGACGGTGAGGGCTCGGCAAAGGACCTGGGCCAGGAATCGAACCCGGGTCAGCCACATGACAGGCAGGCGAGCGCCCTACCGGTTGGTCACAGCAGGGCCAGAGCCCGGAGATATTCTCAGTACCTCAGCTAAAGGCTGTCCAACCGAGAGCTGGTCCATCCCACATCTCACCTTCCATTCAAATGTTCACCTCAATTTCCTTTTGGGGTCGACAATGTGTCTTGTACTAGGTTATAACATGCATAGGAAGTGTAGAGCATGTCTGTGGGACTGCAGGTGGAAATTATATTTTAGTTATAATCTAGATAGTATCTAAACCACTTATATTCCTTTTACGATAGCTGACAAAATGAAATTTCAATTACAATGAAATCATCCATGTAAAGTTGAGAGTTGCTCTGATGGTGAGGAGCAGTCCACCCTGCTTAGGCATCAAGATCAAATGGTATGTACAAAATCTGTTGACTTTTGTCACGGGAAAATAGCTGGTTTGGTTCATTGTAGTAGTGTGAAAAAACATTTCCAATTAGAGGTGTGGTTAGTGCCAAAAATATTTAAATTGCATGCACTTTCCCCTCAATTTATCTCTTTATTTTCAGTGCCTTTGCAAGTAGCTCTAGTTCTGGTGGGTCTTGGACTTGGCTCAAACTCATTATTTGGCATCCATTTCTCAGGGCTTGTTTCGGCTTACTGGGTCATAAACAACAGACCACATATGGCCCATAAACTCTTCTCATTGAAACGCTATATCTATTTGCAACCCTGTGGTTGATACTATTTGTTAATAGAATCAAAACCTCTTCAATGCTCTGACATGGAGGGTAGGGCCTACATAGCTGCAATCTGGTAAGAAGACTCCAAGGGTGCATTCCAATATGCGACCTTGCTTCCTCCACTTGTGCTTGTGGCCTCGCCCCGCCTACTGGCCCCTCCTCCGTGGAGAAAACAATAAAGTTTCCCCGCTGTCAGCCTAGCCACAACAACTTTTTGGGGACTGTTTTTCCTTCACCATCCCAATTGCAAATGGGCTAAAGACTTTACAATTGAGCTTTTACAAGATGTTGAAATATAATGCTGTTGTCAGTGATGTCATCATGACATATTACTTCCTGGTATGAGTCCACAAGCACAAGTGGAGGAAGCAAGGTCGCATATTGGAACACACTCCAAGTGAACTCCAGAACATTCCTTTGACCCAGGATAGTGGATCCCACACACTGAAAAAAAAACAGAGCCCCCCACAAATACCAATGTTAGCATAACTCATAAAGAGTGAAAATTAACTCCCTTGAGATAACATTTGCTCCCACTTAAAAACAGTGTTGGCTTTACTATTTGGTCTAACATTTTCAGAGTTAATTCTGCTTGTGTCAATATGAGGAGCATGGTACCGTCCTGCCGCACTGCTCCCTTTCGGTTGAGGCATAAATGCAATTTCATTGTGTGCAATGAAACGTTGTGTGCTGTTGAGTGCTGTGTCCCAAGTGCATGTTTTGCTAAAACACACACATTCAGGAGAAGCGTAATGAAATTTGACATGCCCTGACATACCCGCATTCTATTTTCCACTCAACCGTCATTCGTCGGAAATTCAGGGCGAAAAGATAAACACGCCTATTCACCCACCTGAAGCTCATTCTCCGCTCAGCCATCATTCGGTGTTATTTCAGCGCACTGAAATTTGGAACGCCCTGTAATTAACACACCTTAATTATACAGCATTTATTCTCTGCTCACCTGTCTCCAGTCAGAAATTTGTTTTCTTGCTCGCACCCACCACCTTCCTGTTCACCTCCCTTCCGTCGCTGTTCGGTCGATTCATCAATCGTCCTTCAGGTCAGCTCTCTGACCATCATCGGCTAGGGGGGTGTCCCCTTAGAGCTCGCACGTATCTCAGTGGCGATCCATACTCCTAAGCTCGAGAATGTCTACCGTATAGACCAGTGGTTCCCAACCAATGGTTCCCAATATATTGGTGTGTGTTGCTGTTGATTTATTTGAGTTTTATTCTTAATTGGGTCAGAGGTAGGCCCCGAACATTTTTGACAATTTCGAGTGGGCCCCAAGTTGAAAAAGGTTGGGAACCCCTGGTCTACCGCATAGACATTTCTCGGCTGTGGAAGTACTTCAGAACCGCGACCACCGATCTTGCCCAATACGCCACCTAATCCAACATCTGGTCCTCGCGCACAAACCCCATGACGCACTTTTGATGATCGGTCCACCGCGTGGACAGCTGCTCTCCTGCGATAGCGAGATCACAGGAAGTCCGTTCTCCAGCGAGAACGGAGATGCATGTATGCACACATGATTCATCCAAATTTCAGATAGTGAACTAATGAATGACAATTTATAAAACAATTTTAGTTTCTTTTTGCACATACTGATATCATTTGTATTTTGTCTTCACGGCTGTTGATTTTTTTTCTCTTGTTACTTCTGAAATAAATGAAACAAATCAAATTAAATAAAATTAAAACAATTGGAGTTGGAGTTTCCCACTAGGGCTTTTGGCTTTCACTTGCAAGTTTACAGAGACAACCCTTTTATTAACTGTGCACGGACTATCCTGCAAAACATACCCTGGCTCCGTCTGGGAAAATGGGGTTAAACCGTCTTCATACTGTGGTGTAGAGAGAAGAGTTTACAGACAAAAACAAATGTTCTTTTCCACAAAATCTTATCTGGCCGTGGGCTTGTTTTGTCGGTCTTTTGTACTCCACAGGGGCACAACAGCAGGCAAGCGTCAATAGAAAGATCTCGGAGGCTGAAAAGAATACACAATAGAAAGCCCAGACCAAATGAATGTGGTTCACTACTATTGAACAATATGAGTCATTGAAAACTTTTGAGTTTTTGAGTCTTGGGACTGTTCATATATGTACAGTAGGACACCACAAACACAACAGAGACAACGGCAGATGTTTTAGTCATGTCTCGGGAACAGAATTTAATCACAGTTTACCAAACAGGCTTGTTTATTTTCTTTTGGCCATGTTGGTAACTGTAAAAACGTAGCGCAGTAAGCCTACAGTCTCATACGCAGTAATTCAACACTTAGAGAGTATTTCTATACAATATAGAAGATTGGAAACATACTTCCATTGCCAATTGTAGTAAGGTGGACCTTAATTCGTCATTAATCAAAATACTAGTTACCCAGTTTAAACATTGAAATCCGACTACGCCAAGAGGGAGGTGTTTTGCCCTCTAAAAGGTGATGTGCAAGGCACGCAGGTAAGTAAAGGATCACGGAGACAGGGTGACTGGGGACAATTAAGCTCTTTTCTTTTATTTCTGTACAGATGCAAAATCTTTAAAATTACACATGCAGTAAAGGGGGATTAAGTACACAACCCCACGTCTGAGCCAATATGGCCTGGGTTTCCCACCCTCTTAGAGCTCCACAGTTAGTGAACAGTAAATTTACAATAAAACACACACGGCAACCCACACTGTTAGTACGGCACACAATTTGTACAATAACACTGCAAACAAGGAGCTTGGGTCGTGGGGGTACCCAGACAATAGGGTGGCCTATTACAGGTATGGTGTACCAACCCAGAAGTAAGACAAACAAATATAACAAGGTGTACACACGCGCACTCTCTCTCACACACACACACACTAGACCACGGCTGGCTCTCTTTCCAGCGAGCGACTATGACTTCACTACCGTAACCATTTCATATGCGCGCACTCGGTGCACTTTAGTAAAGCAAAACAACAGCCTGTTCGCATCCAACAGCCCGGCGTAGGGACCACCAGGCTACCTGCACACAAAAATTACCAAAGCGCATGAGTAACCAGTCATTATACAATTCAATATTACTGGAGGAAGTAATTTGGAGACATACCGTAACTGGTGGTGAGGCGCCCATAAGCCTAGTGCAGCAGTTGGCATGAAGACGCGCGGCACCCATATACAAGCCTAATAAAATATGACGGCAGGTGAGATACACTGCACACCAGTGACGTGCAGTGAGGGGTATGGTAGGGTAGGCAGTAAATATAGAAAATACATATTTTTTGTGTATTTTTTAGCGCGGGGTCTGGGGGTCCTCCACCAGAAAAAAATGTATTTCTTAGATGCAATTTCCTGCATTTTAACCAAATCTGGAGAGTCACTATCAGCTAGAAACTTTTATAAAAGACTAAAAACTTTGAACAAATAGTCCCCTTTCATGCCTTATGCCACAACCTTGGATCGGCAACTAGGCCTATTCACCTAGTATGCTGATAAGGTCTTTAATGTGCAACAAATTAGTAGGCCTATGTTTCTCTAAATACTGTAAATATAAAGTAGGCTATAAGATAAAATGCCATCAGTGCTTAGCCACCACAGCTCTAATAACTAAATAAGTAAATAGGCTAAACTATTAGACATATGGACATTGTCAGTAGACCTTACATCTGAAACAATAAGTGAAAATGCATAATTTCAATTTGTTGAAAAGGCCAGCTAGACTTTTTTTTGTCAAATTGCCAAATTGGTAGCTCAAGGACCCATAGCCTACTCTGTACACTCTGCCTACATTTTACAATAATTTAGAAAGCTACAACATCACAGCATTTTGGGGGGAAAGCTTTAACTTTTGGCTTTAGCAGTTGACTTTGCTCCTCTTCTGTTTATTCTGTTGCAAATGCCAGGGTGTTTCACATGGAGGATGCAGGGTGGCAGTGTAGCCTACTTTGTTTAGAAGATAAAATGTCTAGNTCACCAAAGTGAATCACACCATAGCATGTGAGGGGAAACGATTTACATTTAGCAATAAACCAACCTAGGTAACAGCTCCGGCTTCATTGACGCATTTTGTGCTGCTAATCAAACACTCAGACAAGAAGGAAAGTTGGCAAGGGGGCGGGTTGCTTGCGAACTCAACAAACATGAGCGGTGCATTCAGACAGTAAATACTGGTAGGCCTCCATCGAGTAAACCAACGAAAACACTTCTGAGACTCATTCTTGTGCGTGATTGTATTCTCAAACACTTCAGCAACGGTTGTGCACGGTGTTTCAAATCAAGTCAATTTCTGAGTGAGGTGAGCACCCATCCCAGTCACTCGAGCGAGCCCAACGTTGATCTTGCACACCGTGCACTTCAAAAGAACACAGCTGCACGTCAACTTGCTAACAGGCTCCAGACACCCCACGCATCGCGTATTAAGTCATCATCATAATTAATTAGGAAAATGAAGTGTCGTACGCTCAAAAAGTAATCTCGTGTCCATAATAACACACACACAGTCTATTCGTGTCCACAGCTCAACCAATCTTCAATGTCAACACCTCCCTGGCCCATCAACAAAAGGCACCACGACAAACTTGAGCATGTTCATGTTAAAATTTGGCTACCCACAGCTTAATAATTAGATGAATCTTACCTTAAAGCAGAATCACGAGTATGTTTTCCATGCAAGTTAGTTCCATTAAAAGCCCGGGGTGGTTGACATGATGAAGATATTTTGTCCCAGTGTGTTCAAACTACTTGAAGCTGCTACCCATCTGATGTTGAATATTTCTACAATGCAGCGATTGCAAACGGCTCAGCTATTGCCTGTCATCTGAACCATCTTTCTTGCTCCTTCTCTGATTTTTTTTTTTTTTTTTTTGTAATAAAGGCAAAACGCCAAAGACTGCCATGTTTTCTGTACGGCTAGAGTTTGAACAAGCCGTACCTTGCTAGCTGTTGTTGCTATCATACTTATAGCAGGAAGGCTTCCTGAATTGTAACAATGTTTCATGTTGGCAGCTGTGATTGGCTCACATACTCCCGCCACAGTCTAAAGGCTCTGCTTTTAGTCCCATTGACAAGCTATGTGACAACTTAATACGCATGCGCAAACTTCTACATTGACAGCACTGAAGGCAGGGTAGGCAGAGGAAAAGCGAGCCTTACCGGGCTGCCTGGCTGGCATTCGAAAGCTCTGCTTTGACAGGCTACCAGCAGCCTGTCTCTGCTACCAGCCGGGACTGCGCGTTGCCACGGCAACCTGCCCAAGCCTGAGCGCTTTGCTTCGTGCGATTACTTAGGTTTTTGATCGTTGTCCTGCGTATACTGTACTTTAAACAGCTCATAATTTATGCTGAATCAATGTTATTGTTGTGTATGTGAACTCTGAAGAATATTTTTTAAAACACGTGTTAGTTTTTATTTTTAAGACATTTATCCCAGGGTAGGCACTGCCTACCCTGCCTACCCTGACCGCACGTCTCTGCTGCACACTATAGCACACTTAATGTAGGGAGGGAGACACTGCACAGCACTGCATATAGAAGATACATACCACAAGCCTATGCGACTTGTTGATCCAAAATCCAGCGTTTTAAGGAGAACTCTCGCTTCACAAGACGCTCAGCCATCGGACCATCTCACTCAAAACCTTGGCGTCATGATTGATGATGAGCTGTCATGCTCCAACTACATCAACTCGGTCACCCGGACCTGTCGAATCCAGATGTCCAACGTACGGAATATCAGACCTGTGCTGACACAATATTCTACACAACGACTGGTCCAGGCCACGGTCCTGTCCCGCGTTGACTACTGCAACTCACTCATGACAGGTCCAGATGATCCAGAATGCGGCGGCACGGTTGATATTCAATCAACCCAAAAGGACCCATGTTACTCCTCTATTTATTGAGTTGCACTGGTTACCGATCGCCGCCCGGATCAAGCACAAGGCATTGACCCTTGCCTACAAAACCATCACAGGAACGGCCCCAGCTTATCTGAAGGACCTACTAACGCCTTATGTTACTGGAAGAGATCTGCGCTCATCCAGCACAAGCCGTCTGGCTCTGCCATCCAGTCGCTCTAGGTACTCCCAGTCAAGATTGTTCTCCGTTGTGGTTCCCAAGTGGTGGAACAGTCTCCCAGAGTCAGCAAGACTAAGCACCTCTCTTGCAGCCTTCAAGAAACAACTAAAGACATTCCTCTTTCGAGAGAATCTACTAGACTAATGATTGAACTGGCCTTGCCCCAGGGCAGAATCCTGACATGATGTTTAGTTTAGTTTAGTTTGTGAGTGTGTGTTTGTGTGTGTGTGTTCTCGTTATTTCCTCTTTATTAAAAAAAAAACTAACCCCTCTTTGTAATTGCACTTGTTGTTCTGTATATCTCCTGTGCACTTTGTATTTGCTTGTGATGTTGGCTTGATTATGTCCTCTTCTGAAAGTCGCTTTGGTTATAAAGCGTCTGCCAAATGCAATGTAATGTAATGTAATGTAATATACTATACATCAGAGAAGAGTTTACAGACAAAAATAAATGTTCTATCCCACAAAATCGACTCAGAGTCACAGGGTACAAAGTTTCA
>NC_085867.1:2859205-2871705 GCF_034702125.1 Engraulis encrasicolus
ATAAAGGGACCAAAAAACCCACCTACAAACAGGCGCCTCATTCTCTTCCATTCTCTTATTGTTACTTCATCACCTTCACAGCTTACCTTCCCTCGCTCCCCCACTGTACCCCTTTCTACCTCTCTTTCTCTTCTTTCTATCCCTCCATCCCCCACTGCACCTCTTTCTATCTCTCTTTCACTTCTTTCTATCCCTTCTCCACTGCGCCCCTTTCTACCTCTCTTTCTCTCTTTTTTTACCTCATCTCTCTACAGTAGGCTACACAGTTCCATTACTGCTGCTCACACCTTCATCTCTCTCTCTCTCTCTCTCTCTCTCTCTCTCTCTCTCTCTCTCTCTCTCTCTCTCTCTCTCTCTCTCTCTCTCTCTCTCTCTCTCTCTCGCTCTCTCTAAACGGATTATCTCTGCTGCTGGCTGGGGAGCAGTCCCCATCTCCCAATTGAATTCTCCCTTCTCCTCCCTCCCTCTGCTCCCTCCATCATCCCATCCCTCCCTTGTTGTTGTTTCGCTCTTAATCTCTTCTCTTCTACTCTCCTCCCCTGACCTCTGTTTTCCGCTTTTCTTTTCATCTCTCCATTCTCTTCTCTTCTCTTCTCTTCTCTTCTCTTCTCTTCTCTTCTCTTCTCTTCTCTTCTCTTCTCTTCTCTTCTCTTCTCTTCTCTTCTCTTCTCCCCCATTGTCTCCTCTTTTCTTCAATCCTCTCTTGTTCTCTCCTCTCCTCTACCATGCATATAAACATAACCAGCCTGTCTTAGCCAATTTTATGCCCAGTCAGTGTCTGCCTGTGTCAGTTTCTCTGCCTCCCGTCTCCCCTTCTGTGTACTTGCGCTGTGTATGTCATGCATACGCTAAGCTCATATGACTCTGTTTGACATGTGGAGGACTAACCAGACACTCAGCAAATGAATGTATAGTATGAATCACTTTCCCGCTCTATGCGCATACCATACAAATTCCACGGGACCTCCAAGGTGTTAAAGTGGTGGTTCGCTATTTCAGACGTTAAGCCCTGTTTGTGTGACTTCTGGGGTGAAGTAGAGATGTTCTCATCACAATTTTGACTTTTGGTGCTGAACGGAGCATTTGGGTATCCAAGACTGCATCCCCCTACCTTTACATTGACTCCAATGGAGCAATCAAGCAATCAATCATAAAATGGCATTAAACTTTTGTTTGCAGAGACATGAAACTCATTGAGTGGTCAGAGGTGGGCAGCGATACCTTGGCTCGAAAATCAACGCGAAATACACATCCAGAGAAGATATATTATCATTATTGTCCGTTTTCATTGATTGCATTGGTTTGACTACTCCACGCGACCGGAAATGGGGGAGCGTTTGTTTGCGTTACTATCTATGGTTTGTATGCAAGCTGTAGTTTTTGTAGCCAGTCCCGCTCAAAGACAGCTGTTCTACCTCGCTTCTTGATGTCTACACAAACAACACACTATCGCTACCGACTGGCTGGATGTCTACTGCTATTCAACAGCGTCTGGGGAAAAATAGGTCAGCCAAATGCTAAACAACAGTTAGAAGCAGTGGTGTAGTCTACGTAGAACGCGGGTATACAGAGTATACCCACTTCTAGATTTCAGTATACCCACTTAAAATTGATTGCTCCATTATTTTGAATGGCACAAATATATACAGTATACCTACTTCAAAAATGCTCCAATATACAGTATACCCACCATAAAAAAGTAGACTACACCACTGGTTAGAAGGCATATTTAGCTGCAATTTTCGGGTCAATTTATCGCTGTCTACCACTGACCACACGGTGAGATCCATGTTTTTTCGACCAAAGGTTTAATGCCCTTTTATGATCGATAGCTTGAGTGCTCCGTTGGAGTCAATGTAACGGTGGGGCGGCTGCAGTCTTACCTATATGCTCCGTTCAGCACTAAATGTCAAAATTGTAATGAGAACATCTCTACTTCACCCCAGAAGTCACACAAACAGGGCTTAATGTCTAAAATAGCGAACCACCACTTTAATATTACATTACACTTAGCTGACACCTTTATCCAGTGCGACTTAGAGATTGTTTTAAGATATATATATTTTCTAGGGGCTCTTATGCCTTTATTTGACAGGACAGTTGAAGATGGTGACAGGAAGGGAATGGGACAGAGAGAGGACAGAGGGAGGACCCCGGCCGGACTTGAACCGGTGTCCCCGTGGGTGGACATGCAAGCCCAAATGTGGGGGGCTTACACAGCAAATCGGCCGGTGTTAAATCAACTCCCATAGAGTTAAATTTAACACTTTTCCTGAGTTTATATAATGCTCACCGGTTCTGAGTTAAATCAACACTATGGATAGTGTAAATAGTTTAACTCTATTTCAGTTTTACTTCTTTAACACCCACAGTGTTACATTTTAACGCTATTCTAGTGTATTTTTCACACCAATTTTTCACTTTATGTGTTAACATCTTAACACCCACAGTGTTCTATTTTTAACACATTTGAGTGTTGAATTCCTCACCAATTAGTGTTAAAGCTTTTCACTTTAAGTGAAACATCTGAACACCCACAGTGTTCTATTTTTAACACATTTGAGTGTTGAATTAGCTTAGCTCAACTCACTATAGGGGTTACCATGTAACACTAATTGGTGTTATGTTATACAATAAATACTGCTTTTTCTAAAATGTTCAGATTCTGTACTGCGTTGAGTGCACATTTGCATACAGTACATGAAATATACAATCTAAATTAAATTATTAAATTGTGGCACCTCCCATTCCCCACCATGACTGAGACAACTGTGGCATGGAACCAGCCCATCACACTGCTCTATTGAATTGGTAGACCGTATTATCTATAACCACAGAGAAACTCAAGTATCTGCAATATGTGCAATATTATTACCATTTGATAGTTGTAGTCTCCTGGATGATAGTACATTAACCAGTGTGCATAGAATACTCTGGTTGAGCATAATTAGACAAACCTGAAATTTCTTGATCAAGTAAGCAACCCTCCAAAAAGGATACCCGCTACCATAATACTCACTACCAACTAAATAGCTAGCCAGCCAACAAACCAGTCCACCGGCCAACCAAAAGAGTCAGTTGTCAGCTAGCCAGCCAAAGAGCCGGCTAACCAACTAACACTCATTTAGTCAGCCAACTAACCAACAAACAAGTCAGCTGTATGGCTAGCCAGCTAACAAACCAGCCATCCAGTCAACCAAAAGAGTCAGTTAGCCAGCCAACCAGCTGGCCAACAAACAGTCAGTTGGTCGGTCAGTTAGCTCACTAACCAACAAGCCCGGACAGAGAGCCAGCGAACCAGTCATTTAGGCAAGCAACTCAAGCATTGTGACAGTCTGAGTTTTATATAGAGGTGAAAGTTAACCATGTGACCAGAGTAATCAGGCATGTGGCAGCTGCAGGTAGTAATTCAATGAACTTGTAACAGTCCTATGTACTCAAGTGAGGTCAGGTACTAATTGACAGATTGATTGGGCACTACCATTGTTCCTGGTTGATGGTAGGCAATGTCAATCATGTCATGCAGCATTTGACTTTCAATTGTGCAATGGCACTTCACAAGATAGCCTAATTTTGTTTAGTAGGTGGCAATATTCTGATTTAAAATTGGATGCTGGAGTTTTGGCGTGCACATCCAAGCCAAAGGCATTAGCAGGTGCCAACTTAAGAAAGTGTTTGTGTAGCACATTGGTTGCAACTTAATTTATTGGAAGCAGAACCAGCAACATTTCCAATCATAGACCTTCTTCTAATTAGGCCTGGCAATTAGTAATTACAATCAATCATGGCCAGGAGCAACCCAAAGTGACATACAGATATGCAACATTGGTTACTGTCCCTAGGGTAATGCCGGGTTAGGAGGGATTAGAACCTGCAACTCTCTGATTTTAAGTCCACCTCCCTAACCATTAGGCCAAGGCTGCCACATCACACAACCTGGGCCTTTAGACACTTCATGGACATTTACAGCAAACTATTTAGTCATCAACTTCTTGTTTGCTACATGTCTTCCCATGCTTGGTCATCTCCTTTTTTCTCACTTCCTCATGTCAATATGTACAACCTGAGGGGGAGGGGCTTAGGACATATGGGCTTCAGATCGTGTCCCATCATGCAATGCACTTATGGAGAGCCATTTATCTGGATGGAATATCTTAAGTGTGCTTCAAAATATTACTCCTTGTTATATTCTGTGTTTATTGTAGGGGTTGTACTATTTAAAGTGGTACACAAGAAAAATGACCATATTCCCACCGTCATGAAGATGGTCATGTATATCTCCCAATATATAAAAGCTCATTCTCCTGTCATTTGACAGAGAGTGAGGAACACGTAGTCAACTGATGATGGGTGTATACATGTATATCACAAGACATTAAGAATGAAATAATTTGCTGAAAATGTCAATGAAAGGTGTGATTGCAATGAAGAGCCCAACCTGTCTATGACTGAAGTTGTGCCCCAATGCACTAATAATTCAATAGATTCTCCGCCCACACAGTAGTTTACTGTGATGTTTCCTACTTTATCACTTTGGCATGCTGGTTATCCTTGAAGAGCACAGTACAATACTGTGATGTGCAAGTTAGGTGAGAAATGGCAAGTGATACAATGATTTCAAACGAATTTGCTGTTTGCCGTGTGACCATCACAGTAGCATAGTGTACCAGAACATCAGAGTAATTAACTGTGAGATTTCACAGTAAATTACTCTGAAATCCTTGTAAGTTTTTACTGTGCAGATGAAAGAACCGGATGTGGAATGTCACTCTCAATCAGTGTTAGGCAGTTAACTCTTTGAAACAACACAGTGCGCAGAGCTTTTTAAGCACTCCCAGTGTTAAAGTAACACCACAATCAACACCCAGTGACTCCCATTCACACCAGAATAATTAACACCAGTAAAGTCAACTCAAAATAACACTTCCAGTTTTGCTGTGTAGCGAGCTGCGCCACAGCACCCCCCCCCCCCGTGACTTACAGGGTATTGGTTACAGTCCCTGGAGGAGCAGTGTGGGGATAGGTGCCTTACGGTCAATCCCATTACACCCCTTAGCCCTACGCCTTTCCCCTTTGCCTCCGTTTTGCGCGTCCACGTGTAGGGGCAGTGGCATCCCGATTCACGTTCAGACAGATGGGTAGGGGTACGGCGAAGGGCTTTCCACCCCTCTGAAAATTGGCGGCAAGCCGCAGCACCCACAACAGCACACAAGTTTAAGTATTTTCGCCACAATTGAAGGTTTTTAAGTGGTAATAATCATTCCATTGTACTAAGTTTAACATTGTCCTAATGTGTGATGACCCTTTTCTCTGTGAAACGCACATGAAAATCGCTATTAACGTCAACCTAATGCATGGAATTACTGACAGCTGTGAGTGTCATTCCATGATTGTTGAAGGGGTATCCCAATTCGTAGCGGTTGCGTTTCAAGCACGAGGGGCATGGGGAAGGCATAGGGGTTGGGGTAGAGATTAGTAATGGGAAAGGCCCTTACCCCTTACTCAAGCGCACTGTAGTCATGGAGGGAGGGAGGGATTGGTAAGGGTCGGAGATTGAACCTGAAACCCTGTGAATTGTCAGTCCAACTCCCTAACCATCACCATCACACCACGGCTGCATGTGAGGGGGATTGATGTAGATTTCCTTGCAAGATCCTTATGTGGGGCAGCCATTGCACAGTGGTTAGGGGGAGTGGTCTTTTGAATCTGGGGGTCATCACACACACCTGACCTCTCCCTACGCCTCCATCCATGGCTGAAGGGCCTGAACTTGTCATCTTCACAAGTTTTCAAAATGGTTCTCTATTCATCTTAAAAGAAGCATTAGTTGAAATCAATGAATTTTGTGCCACCTTATGTTGTACTATGCCACATCATGTCCGTGCTGCGCATGTCGCCGGACCCTGCCTCTCCATTAATTTTTGTGGAACCAGTCATCTTGTCGACCGTTATCCCTTACTTATTATCTATCAGAAGGTGTTGCACTAATGTATAGGGATTTCCTGGATACACAGTAAAAGTAATAATCCAACACTCAAAAGAGTCAATTTAACATTTTGGAGTGTATTTGTCTTAGTGGTGGGCCGTTATCGGCGTTAACGTGCTGCGATAATGTGGGACTCTTATCGCGCGACAAAGAAAATATCGCACGTTAATCTATTCTCAAAATATAGGTTTGGAGTTTGGGTATGCACGTCACCATAGCGTTTAATTGACAGACGCGTTCAGACTGCGCTCCAGTCGTTTCTCCTCTCCACCTGTTGCTTCAGCAGACCTACTAAATATGAAGTGTTTGCATGCTGAAAACATTAATCCCTCTGCCGTGGTAGGTGTTGTTTGAGTGCTTTTTCATAAGTGGTAGACTAAAGAGACGTTATTGTTTGAGGTGAAGCATAGAGAGACATTATTGTAGGCTATGTGAGTAGGCTACCAGCCCGACATAGCCTACATTTCCTCACGCATTGCATGGAACACATTGCCTAAACAACTTCCAGAAATCTTGCCTGTGCCATAATTGCAAAACATTCCGTGTGTGATATGCATTTTGAAGATTGTCAAACTGAAACTGTCAATATCTACTCTCACTGAATGTTTGTGTTGCAATCGCGCACATTTGCGACTCAGTGAGATAGGCCTATTCTCATGTCAAACGGTAATAATCCTCGCGGTTGTCGCGCTTGATTTTTTTTTTGCAAACTGAATTCATTTCGAGTTGTAACTCCTCTGGCGTTCTAACTCTGAAAACTGTCAGGTTTATGCCGTATGCCAGTGCTGCAGGCTCTAGATAGCCAGTAGCCCGGCTTTGCTGAGGGTTGCTGTGCCTAATGCGTGCAGAGCTCCTCCCTCTCTTAAAGGAGCCACTGCTCTTTTTACTAGTCAGTGGCAGTGGCTAGGCAGTGGCTCTCTCTCTCTCTCTCTCTCTCTCTCTCTCTCTCTCTCTCTCTCTCTCTCTCTCTCTCTCTCTCTCTCTCTCTCTCTCCATTAGAAATGCTGAATTGTTGAGGTAATTTTGTTTAAATAGCCTAAATGTTTGATAGATTTATCTGTATTTGCCTCTACAACTTATGGCGCTGTTCATTTTGAAATTTCAGTATTTTATAACTGTAAATACTTCCTAACATATTGGACACACTTTACACATATTGCAGTGATTTTTTTCATCACCAAGTATCAACATAACCATTTTGGAACAAAAAGATGAGCTCTGGTCTAATGCGCCATCTGTCTTAAGAAACCCCAAGGTTTTTTTTTCGGCATTATTTCGCTAGTGTGCATATTCTGAATGAGACATTTTGATATAGATTAATCTAGATTAATCTAGATTAATTTCATAATTACAGTGAGATTAATCTAGATTAAAAAAATTAATCTATGCCCACCCCTAATTTGTCTACAATCTTAATTTAACTTTCTGACTACCTTTGACCAGATGTGATGTGCGCCTCAAAAGCGCCCTCTTGTGGCAGCATAACTTCACTAACAGGTTTAGGGAAAGGTCTGGGTTTACGTAAGCCACCAACATGCGACGTGGCAGGTATGTCCTCCACATCAACAATTGCAGTCTGGGACTGAGACTGTGTTATTATTTGGTCCCAGAGTGCTCTCTATGTATTGAATTATCACTGCATTTTATACTGTGTACATATCCCTGTTAGTGCCATAACATAACAGAATTTTAATGTTTGGCCATCTTCTGAAAACACACAGACACTCAATGTAAACAAACTTTTGTTGTTGCACATTTTCATTTATGGTGTGTGTGTGTGTGTGTGTGTGTGTGTGTGTGTGTGTGTGTGTGTGTGTGTGTGTGTGTGTGTGTGTGTGTGTCTGTCTCTCTGGCTGATCTGCAATTAAACAAATGAGCCCTTTTCCGATGGATGTGTTCCCATGCTCACCTCCTGGCCAAGAGGAGTGTGTGTGTGTTAGTGTGTGTGTGTGTGTGTGTGTGTGTGTGTGTGTGTGTGTGTGTGTGTGTGTGTGTGTGTGTGTGTGTGTGTGTGTGTGTGTGTGTGTGTGTGTGTGTGTGTGTATGTGTGTCTCTTTGTTATTTTGTTTTATTACTATTCAACAATTCAACCATTTTGAAGCTGTGTGAGTGCATGTCCAGTCTTTTTCAAGTGATAATGGATTTCTGTGGCCAACTCTGGTATTTCAAACTTTTTACTTGTACTATAGTCCTTATGTGGTGGTGCTTCTCACCAAAGTTTGTAAGTACCATTTTTTTTCTGCACTAATATCTTTTTCCCCCAGGAGTTAGGATGTTCTGTGCACTTTCTATACCATATCATCCCCACACTATATCCCCGCCAAGTTTCATCTCCCTGAGTCCTTTCAGAATCATGGGAATTCTCGACACAAAATCCTGTAGATAAAATAAAATCATGACCAATAACATAGCCTACTACTGTATGTGTTCATAGTAAAGCTTGTGGAAGTGAACTAAAGAACTGGAATGAAAGGGATCGAGAGAGAGAGAGAGAGAGAGAGACAGACAGACAGACAGACAGACAGACAGACAGAAACTGAGAGCGAGCGAGGGAGAGACAGACAGAAAGAAAGAGAGAAAGAAAGAAAGAAAGAAAGAAAGAAAGAAAGAAAGAAAGAAAGAAAGAAAGAAAGAAAGAAAGAAAGAAAGAAAGAAAGAAAGAAAGAAAAGCTGCCAGAGAAAGAAAAAGGGTCATTCCAGCTGGAATCAGCAAATGGTCCCCACTCGACCCCCTCGGATTTGCTTGAAAAAAATGTATGTGATGGCTTAAACATCCAATAGAACATATCCACCATTACAGATTTCAGCTGTGCATAATTTTTCCACAAAAAATCTGTAAATAAGGACACCCCCTCCCCCTGATTTGGTGTCACTGCCTGAGTGACCATATTCAGACTTAATTATCTCCAAAACTATTTGTGGTAGGTCAATTATTTTTTCAGGGCTAAGAGTCATAGACCTGATGAGCATACATTACAATTTGCAGCACTGTATGTCAAATTACACCTTAATGCTGGCCCTCTACTTTTCTTTGAAATTAAAATTGCAATTGTTTTCAGATGTCCATAAAAACCTCAAATTTCAACATTCAAGGTTCATCCTTGGTACATGGTCAGATATGTTCCATGACTTTCACATCGCATCATATTTAATATAAGGGTCCAATGGTTGTTGAGATGCCGAGGTCCAAAGATGGGCAAAAACTAATTTATACCATTATTTGGAGCAATATTCCCAATGTATGACACCAGTTGTGAACTTGCTGTTTGGTGTCTCTGAAAGATAATATTATTATTCATAACATATCTAAAAATTGGGATGGTGTTTTGCCCCATTATTTTTATAATGAATTTTAAAAACTCATTCCTGTGTGACGCGCAGGTGTACCTTAGAAGCCCTGTTACCTTAGAAAAATTGGGTTTACTACACCTAAAATGAATAGCCAAGTCAGTGTACACTAAAACCTAACATCTCTGATACCAAATAGGTGATTTTATACTTGTTAAGCTCAGTATTTCAGTATTTCTGACTTAACCCTCAATTCCATCCTAAGAAGGTGGCCAATCCCCTTGATTTTTGTGTTCCATTTTCACACAAAGATGGCGGCTCATGGAGCCAATGGCATAGTTCCAAAATAGTTCCAGGAAGTCAGCATCATGGGAAGGAAACAATACACCATTGTTTGGAGCAATATTTCCAATATATGACAGCGGTTGTAAACTTGCTGTTTGTTGTTTCTGGAAGAGGATATTCTTATTAACAACATATCTAAAAATTGGGATGGTGTTTTGCCCCTTTATTTGTATAATGCCTTTTCAAATCTCAATGCAGTGTGGCATGCATCCCTAAAATCCATCCAAAGTGGCATCATGAAAAAAACCCCACCATTGTTTAGAGCAATACCTCCAAAGTATGACACCAGCTGTGCACTTGTTTTTTGTTGTGTCTGGAAGAGGATATTTTTATTAACAACATAGCAAAAAAATAGAATGGTGTTTTGACTCCATTCGACATTTCTTTTAATGATCGTAAAGCGCATTGCGGTGTGACATAAGCCTGTGATCAAATAGTGCAGAGGGAAGCGGAAGTGGTGAATTGTTCTGGGCCAAGGACATGGGGGAATCAAGATTGGGTACTCATTACATTGCATGTATTGGGAAGGGGTCTCTTCAGACGACTTTATCCCGGGCCCAGCCAAAGCTGTTAACACCCCTGCTTGTTCAGCTCAGTATTACTGCTTTTTTTCTGGGATTCTGGCCTCATCTTTTTAAGTGTACTATCGGCCAGATGATCAAGTGACTACGCAACATGTTCTCACTGGCGCTACGTTAGCAATAAATTCAAGATGGTTGAGAGAAGTACCATTTTGAGAGAAGTCATTAAACAAAACAACCTCTGGAAATAAAACAAGGCGTTGATATGATTTCCTTCATGCAACCTTAATTTCCTTGATGGTGATTTGAAAAAAAAATGAAATGAATTAAAAAAAGTCAGGAACTTTTAATGCTCTGGCCTATGACAAAACATTTTATACACACTTAACTTTCAATCACCAGTTGCATCTTATGTGTTGACTTTACAAGGTAGCTTGCCATTGTCATTGATGATGCATTAGGTATCTGCACTCATATTGTTGTGTGCAATCTTCCTTCATTGGCAATTCAATGAGGAACACCTTGAAGGACAACAGAGGTATTGATTTCAGTAAGCATACCACCACCATGCTCAGGGCACTTCGGTCAGGGGAGGATGATGGGGGGCGGGAAGTTCTACAATCAGGATACCTCTTTACAAACTGTCTCCTCCTATGTGTCATCTCTAATCAACTTTTACTTTCCTATGCAGCCATAAAAAAGTACCACCCCCGCCAACAGTCACCACGACAGAGGTACCCTGACTGTAGAACTGACCCCCGCCCCCAATCCACCACCATATCTGAACGCTTTTGCATGCCGCAAAGCTTCCTTCCTTCCATCATCTCACCTGGATCAATGTGATGATGGACATTACAAGTAATGAACATTGTGTACAAGTATCCAAACCATGATTGTTGTAATCACTGCTGCTAACCTGCAATCCACTTGTCAGCATTGCAGTGGGATATTATTTCAATAATGCAAGTAAATGAATTAGATCGCAACAATGTGACAAGAACCACATGGATGTCTGGTGCCAATATGAAATTCTGTGCCTTCAATATTCACCTGATATTGAATACTGCATGCAAGCAAACTCTTCTAACAAAAACTCTAGGACCATGCTGTCAAAATAGTCTGAGGGAATCTCTAGCCAGTATGAATTAAGTTATTTTGCAAT
Source organism: Engraulis encrasicolus (assembly GCF_034702125.1). Taxonomy (NCBI): domain Eukaryota; kingdom Metazoa; phylum Chordata; class Actinopteri; order Clupeiformes; family Engraulidae; genus Engraulis; species Engraulis encrasicolus. Next base: position 2,870,508 of record NC_085867.1, read on the forward strand.
ACAGCTGGTAACTTAACGAGTAAGACACAAGCTTCATAGCAAATATAAAGTTACAGGTGCTGATTGAAAGACAAGTTAGGATGGGAGTCCTTGTTGCAAACAAGAGTGCTACAATTCTTTAATCCTCTCCTATTTCATCACTTTATTCCAAGACTACTACTACTGCTACCACTACTTCTACTACCACTACTACTACTACTACTAAAATTATGATGATGATTATTATGATTTTACAATTAAAATAATTAATGTCTATCAAAGCCATGTGCAATGTGCTATTCTTGCTGTGTGGCATCAATCAATTCATTTTCAAGTGTTATGGTTTCCCTAGAATTTGCTTTGTCATTCACAGGGTAGCCATCTTGTTTTCACTGTTAAGGTGACATCAGAGCCATGGATTTGAGAGTTGCGACAAGTCGGTTGGTGACATGGTCCTCATAGCTTCAAGTAATTGTAGCCAATTGAGATTTTGAAGTCCGTTATAAAAAGAATGAGGCAAAACACCATCCCAATTTTTTGATATGTTGTTAAAAAAAACATCCTCTTTCAGAAACACCAAACAGAAAGTTCCTAACTAGTGTCATACATTGGAAATATTGCTCCAAACATTGGTGCGAATTAATTTTTTCCCATCTTTGGACTTCTGTATCTCAACAACCATTGGAGCCTTTTGTTAGATATACTATGATGTGAAAGTCATGGTACATATCAGACCATTTACCAAGGATGAACCTTACATGTAGTACTTTAAGGTTTTTACAGACATTTGGAAACCCTAGAACATATGATATCTACAAAAAGTAGAGGCTCATTATTACAGTGTGATTTGACTTACAGTGCTGCAAATTGTCTGGGACTCTTAACCCTGAAAATATAATGAATCTGACACAAATAGTTCTGGAGATAATTGAGTCTGAACATGGTCACTCATGCAATGTCGCTAAAACAAGCGTAGGGGGTGTCCTTATTTACAGATTTTTTGTGCCAAAAGTATCCACAGCTGAGTTCTGATATTGTGGATATAATCTATTGGATGTTTAAGCCATCACATACATTTTTTTCAGGCAAATCCGAGGGGGTCGAGTGGGAGATTTTTCAGAAATTTGCTGATTCCAGCTGGAATGACCCAAAAGGGACAAAGGAACCAGAGGCAGGGAGGCAAGGAAAGAGGGGGCATTGGTGTCTGTGCGGACGGATG
>NC_085867.1:2879205-2884205 GCF_034702125.1 Engraulis encrasicolus
TGAAAAAGGTAACATTTGTAAATGGGCAGCTTACAATTCTGGAAATTAACTACTAAAAATATCACACGGAGCACCTTTCATAATGTTGCTGCTTCATATGCATTGTCGAGAGTCTTTACTATTTGTCATTACCGTTTTGGTGACAAGAAAGTAATGAGAGGCTCTGCATGAAATGTGTTAACAATGGCAACACATTCATTATGTTAAAGGGGTATGCCACTATTTTGGGGCTTAATGCAGTTAAAATCGTTGGCCGGGGTTAATAAAGGTGGTAAAGTGTCTTATTTTTCTTATTAGGCGTTGTCTTGCTTTAAGAAAAAGAAGGCGTATGTAGCTAAGCTAGTGAAAGTCAATGGATCACTGTAGCATGTGTGATCCATTGACTCTCACTAGGTTAGATACTTACTCCCTTCTTAAAACAAGACAACCCCTAACATGAAAAATAAGACACTTTACCACCTTTATAAACAGTGGTATAGTCTACTTTTTTGTTGGGTATACTGAATATTTGATTTTTTTGGAGGTGGGTATACTTTATATATTTTGTGCTATTTTAAATAATGGATACATCACTTTTAGATGGGTATACTGAAGTCCCTGAAATTGAAGTGTGTATACTGTGTATACCTGCGTTCTACGTAGACTACACCACTGTTTATAAACCCAGGGCAATTTTAATTTCCACCGTATTCAGCCCCAATGTAGTGGCAGACCTCATCTTAAAGGTGCACTGTGTAGTGTCTACTGTATTTCTGGAATTTCAAAATGGGCGACACCCTTTTTATGAAAGTGCAAGAAAGTTATAAAAGAGACTCTGCATGAAATGTGTTACTAATAGCAACACATCCACTATCATATGTATATAAAAACACAACCATAACAAGTGCCCATGTAACCACAGGCAGCCACATCTCATCTCATCATAATCCTGGTGTCTTTCACCTGCCCTTCTCCCCTCTCCCCTCTTCCCCTCGTCTCTCTTCCCTCTTTCCCTTCTCCCCTCTTCTCCTCTTCCCCTCCCCTCTTCCCCTCTTCTCCTCCCCTCTTCTCCTCCCCTCTCCTGGTGGTTCAGCATCAGCATCAGTAGCAGCTGGTGGTCGATGGTTGTTGGCTGCCTGTAATCACCAGATGCCGGGCAGGTTAAGACCGTAGTGACCGCGTGGCAGGGGGGAGTGTGTGTGTATGTGTGTGTGTGTGTGTGTGTGTGTGTGTGTGTGTGTGTGTGTGTGTGTGTGTGTGTGTGTGTGTGTGTGTGTGTGTGTGTGTGTGTGTGTGTGTGTGTGTGTGTGTGTGTGTGTGTGTGTGTGTGTGTGTGTGTGTGTGCGTAGCAGGGAGGAGAGGGCATGGCTCACAGCATGACTCACAGCATGACGCCCTATTCATTCCCATAAAGGCAAAAAGAAAAAGAGAAACAAGTTAGTTGTTGTAGGTTATGTTTACTTCACCGTGTCCAGGATTCTCATGTGCTGAGAGAGAATTTAGCATACGCAGTAATAAATGGTATAGGCTGTAATTCAAGGTAAAGTGCTTAAATGAATCACTCTGCATATATTTGTGAAAGGTTATATATAAGGTTATATATAAGGTACTGTAGGCTACTGACTTGCAGGTTTTGAAAGATAATGTACTTGCAGCATACACAGTATCAAATGGTAGGCTGCAATTCAAGGTAAAGTGCATAAATGAATCACTATACATGTGGAAGGATATATACCGTATAAGGTTATAAATAAGGTACTGTATATATATACGGTTTACATTTACATTACAAAAATATTCTGTTAAGACAGTGTTTTTTCAGTTTCTTATTTTTATGACAATGAATTGAATTATTAAAACACAACACAAATGGTCTCTGTGTTTTGTTCTACATAGACTTTTTACATTTTACTTTTTTTGTTCAGCGTTTGATGGTGACTTTAGGTAGATTTGCTGCGACAGACCCGGAGCTCTCTGGATAAAAGCTGCTATTGCCTATTCAGTGAATACCACCTTTAAAGCCATTTCTTTCAATGCCTTTCTGTGGGGGATAAGCACCTTGAAAAACAGCTGTTTTCCGTTTGTTTGAAAGCATCTCGGCGGACAGGAACATAAAGTTCTCTCTGTTTGAATGGGGCACTTGATGACTGTCTGGCTGTGAAAATGGTCCTTCAAACTAAATAAATAAATAAATGAATAGAAATCAGCAGTTGAACACAGTTGGAGTGTGCCCAAAGTCGTGGGAAGAAAAAGACTAGACATTGTGCTGGCAAAGGTTCTATTCTAACCTCTCTTGTGCCCTGCAGATTTTCTCTGTCCATTCACAGGCAGGTGAGACCTATAACAATTGGTGTATGTGATTAATCTATAATAAATAATTATAAATCAAAACCAAAAATCAACTATCACCTATCAGCAATCCATAAACAATAAATACTATAACAATGATGTTTTTTCCATTTGTTAAGCACTTTGAGTTACATGCCTTGTATGATACAGTGCTATACAAATATAATAATTATTATTATTATTATATTATATACATTTGTGAAAATGCAAGGAGCTCCCAACTTCCCCCTGAACACAAAATAATAGTAATATCAACGAAATAATCAATGTCAATAATTGACAATACCCTACTATATGTTACTGCAACGTACTCTATGCTTTTATTTAAAAATGAATGATAAAGATCAACAGAGGTTGAAATAGCCTCATAAACCACCATAATATGGTACGTGGGCAATGTCAATGAACAGTATGCATGTAGAATCCCAATATGACGACCAGAGCCGACACCCTGTCGCTGTCACCTTGAAAGGAATTGGACTGTATCCAACAACTATACTGAGGCCAGGGCCAGCATCAGGGCTGGACTGGGACAAACAATCACGCCAGGCTTTTTCTGCTAAGACCGGTCCGGCAGGCTTTGAGAGAGACAATGAAGCCAGTGACAATATTTTTAGGCTATTTTGACCACAACAGGCAAAATGAATATTTAAATCTGACTCAGACAGGTCAGCAGTCCACTGACACCAGTACATTGAGGATAGGACCAGGCCAAAATCATCAACGGTTCACTGTGTGAGATTTTTAGTTGTTTATTTCCAGAATTCATGCTGCCCATTCACTAATGTTACCTTTTTCATGAATACTTACCACCACCGTCAAATTCTAAGTATTCATTATGATTGGAAAAATTGCACTCTTCATACATGAAAAGGGGGATCTTCTCCATGGTCCGCCATTTTGAATTTCCAAAAATAGCCATTTTTAGCTGCAAAAATGACTCTACTTGGACCATTCTAGAAAATATTTGTTTATTACTTAGTAAACTTTCATGTAAAGATCAAATTTGGCAATAGGCAGCCCAGTCTCAATGAGCTGCATATTTGCAGTACCTTTTTTGACCATTTCCAGCACAGTGTCCCTTTAACAGTCCAGCGGGCGAATGTCCTGTATAACTTATGGCCAATCCAGCTATGGCTAGCATTGACCCAGGGCCAGCCTGCATGGGGCTGTGAATAGCTGCCTGTGATGCTACAGTACATTGAATTTCATGCTGAAGTCAGTCTGCCTTGCCTATCTATCTATATTCATGGCTCTTTTTCTTGGTGCATAAAAAGATGGAAGCTATACAAGTGAATGCTGCATATTCTTCATTGAGGTCAGGGGTCTGATTGGTTGAAGCGTTTTACCACGGAAAGCCAAGGCAAATTGATTTCTATGGTGCATTGGCAACTCAATGTGATTCACAAAAAATACATAAACTGATAAAACAGGAATCAAAAGAGAGTAAATGAAAGTTATTAGATAAGTAAAATCATTAAAATCACAATGATTTCAGGGACCATGATCTCTGCTGTATCTGTCCATCTCACTGCCTGGTAGTAAGCAGTTACAGTAGAAGGTGGTTGATCCTTTTACATGGGATAAGCAGTAATGTGTGTGTGTGTGTGTGTGTGTGTGTGTGTGTGTGTGTGTGTGTGTGTGTGTGTGTGTGTGTGTGTGTGTGTGTGTGTGTTAGTGGTGTGGATCGGCACTGCCCTCACGATCCGATTCGATCACGATTCGGGAGGTAGTGATTCGATTCGATTAGATTTTATGCGATCCGATCCGATCCGATTCAATTCTACAATGCATTGCAATGCATTACATATCTACTTGCGATGTTTTGAAGTACTTTTATTTAATGTAACATTCATTTGGTCCCGAAATATACATGGAAGTAATTGAAACTTAAAAAAATTGCCGGATCGATTCTGGAAATTGCCGGATCGATTCTGGATCGTCCATGCCCCGCATTGGATTGCATCGCCGAATCGATCATTGTTGACACCACTAGTGTGTGTGTGTGTGTGTGTGTGTGTGTGTGTGTGTGTGTGTGTGCGTGCGCGTGCGCTTGTGTGTGTGTGTGTGTGTGTGTGTGTGTGTAAACATCTCAAAATATGCATGTATGCCTTCATATGTAGCGCAGCCCTCTCAAGGCTGGTAGGTAGCCCAGAAGGATCAGATGTGCTCAGATAGTTATTTGCACAACTTTGTAGTGTGTGTGTGTGTGTGTGTGTGTGTGTGTGTGTGTGTGTGTGTGTGTGTGTGTGTGTGTGTGTGTGTGTGTGTGTGTGTGTGTGTGTGTGTGTGTGTGTGTGTGTGTGTGTGTTGAACTTTTGTGATGAGAAGACATCCTTGGAGGAAAAGGACCTTGAAAGAAAACATCCATAGAAAACAAGAAAACATCCATACATCCGTCCACACAATGATGCTTGTGTGTTTATGTTTGTGTTAGCACGTGCTGGCACATGTGTGTGCTTGTATGTGTGAAAATACTGTATGTGTCTGCGTAGGTTGTCAAAGGTGCACAGTGTAGGTATTGCAGCTATGCTGCTCATTGAAACTCTGCTGCCTATTACCAAATCTTTTTCATAGATATTTACTGCCTATTATTTACTAGTATGACCAAAGTACAGTAAGTTTTGCTGCTAAAAATGTCAATTTCTGGGAATTCAAAATGGCGGACCATG
>NC_085867.1:2889205-2899205 GCF_034702125.1 Engraulis encrasicolus
GCCAAAGCATACAAATAACAAAAACAAAAGTGTGAACATTTACAGAAGATCTGTTTGCGTGTTTGTGTGTGTGTTTGTGTGTGTGCATGTACGTGTGTGTGCGTGTGTGCGTGTGTGCATGTGCGTGTGTGAGTGTGTATGTGTGTATGTGTGCGTGTGTGCATGCATATGGATAGGTATGTGGGGGTGCAAGGTTGTGTGGCTGTGTGTATGTATTATTATTACATTTTTACACTATACATTTTTACATTTGTATATTACTGTGGCTTGAGTCCCTCATTTTGCGGCATGCAAGCACATATTGTGCGGAAAGATCTGGTGAGAGCCCTTCGCCAAGTATAATCGCCATCCTTTCCGCTTCTCTCTCTCTCTCTCTCTCTCTCTCTCTCTCTCTGTCTCTTTCTCTCTCTCTCTTTCTCTCTATGTCTCTGTTTGCCCCCTTCTCTGTATCTCTCTCTCTTTCTCTCTCTCCCTTTGCCTCTCTCCGTCTCTGTCTGCCCCCCCCCCCGTCTCTCTTTCCCTCTCTCTCTCTTTCTCTCTCATCTTTCTCTCTGAATCTGTCTGCTCCCTTCTTTCCATCTCTCTCTTTTTCTCTCATTTATGCAGCACAGAGGAAGGAAGCATGTCTTCTCTCGCTCTCTCTCTCACTCCCTCCCCGTCTATCTATCTCCACAGTCTCTTTCATTGTACCGCTTTCTCTCTGCTTTTGTGGTCTCTCTGTGTCATCTCTCTCTTTCTCTCTCTTGCTCTCTCTCATTCTCTCTCTCCATCTATCTCACTCTCTCTGTCTGCCCCCCTCTCTCCGTCTCTCTCTCTCTCTTTGTCTCTTTCTCTCTCTCTCTCCTTTTGCCTCTCTTTATCTCGGTCTGCCCCCCGTTCTCTCTCATTGACCCTCCTCTTCATCCTGTGTCTCTTTCTGACTCTCTTTTTTCAGTTCCCTCCCCTCTCTCTGTCTCATATCTCTTATTCTCTCTCTCTCTCTCTCTCTCTCTCTCTCTCTCTCTCTCTCTCTCTCTCTCTCTCTCTCTCTCTCTCTCTCTCTCTCTCTCTCTCTCTCTCTCTCTCTCTCTCTCTCTCTCCTGCTATCTGTCTATTTCTGACTCAGCCTGAATGAGTGTGCATTGAAAGCGAATGCACAATGAAAAGGCAGAAGAGGAAGAGGAAGAGGAAGAGGAGGAGCTCCACTGGCGCTGTTGAATGTGTGTCTGGGGAGATCCAGAGATTACATTTTACATTCAGACAAAAGATATCCACACACGCCCCATTCAGCTCATCAGGGATCGCTCCGAGGGGAACCTCGAGGGCTCTGTGGTACAGAGAGAGAGAGAGAGAGAGAGAGAGAGAGGGAGAGAGAGAGAGAGAGAGAGAGAGAGAGAGAGAGGGAGGGAGAGAGAGGGAGAGAGAGAGAGAGAGAGAGAGAGAGAGAGAGTTTTTTTTATTTTTAGGAATACTTTATTACAAAACAATGAGTTATCTTACAGGAGGTTTAAAAGTATTCCAAAATAAATAGTATAAAAAAACAAGGTTATTCATGATAACCATTGTGAAAACACCAAATCATTGTTTACAACAGAGCAAATGGCATTGCCATAGCACCAAACACTTTCGAATACATCAATAGCCTTTGTAGAATGTAAAATAAGAACTCCATTTGTATTCTGGATTTCACAAGTCTCAAAAATATGTCCAGTACATTATAATCCAGTTCTTGGTCGATTTTGTTTTTTCTGCTTACATAGACAGCCATTTTAGCATTACCCAACACAAAGTTGATCAACTCTCCTTTTGAGAATATGGAGAGAGAGAGAGAGTCCAAGTCAAACAGACATACAGACAGAGAGAAGGCGGAGGGTAAACATGATGCGAGATATAGAGTTGGAGAGGGAGATGGAGAGGGAGAGAGGAAGAGAGAGAAAGACAGAGATATGATGAACTGAAAGGCAGGGAGATGGTGAACAAAAAAACGAAAGAGGAAAATTGAGGGGGAACGATAAGGCAAAAGAATGCTGCAGTGAGGAAATAGAATAACACTGGGAGAGATAGTTAGAAGTGGAAGAATAGGATGAGAACATAGAGAGCAGGAGAGAGAGAGAGAGAGAGAGAGAGAGAGAGAGAGAGAGAGAGAGAGAGAGAGAGAGAGAGAGAGAGAGAGAGAGAGAGAGAGAGAGAGAGAGAGAGAGAGAGAGAGAGAGAACGGTTAGGAGAGGAGAGCAGAGGAGATGAGATGAGAGGAAAGAAAAGAATAGTTTAGGAGAGGAGAGGAGAGGAGATGAGAGAAAAGAACACAAGAGGAGAGGAGAGGACAGGCGAGGACAGTATAGGAGAAGAGAGGATAGGAGGAGAGGAGAGGAGAGGAGAGGAGAGGAGAGAAAAGAACACAAGAGGAGAGGAGAGGAAATGCGTACAGCACAGTATAGGAGAAGAGAGGATAGTAGAGGAGAGGACAGTATAGGAGAGGAGAGGAGAGGAGGAGAGGAGAGGAGAGGAGAGGAGAGGAGAGGAGAGGAGAGGAGAGGAGAGAAAAGAACACAAGAGGAGAGGCGAGGACAGTATAGGAGAAGAGAGGAGAGGAGAGACGAAGACAGTATAGGAGAAGAGAGGAGAGGAGAGAAAAGAACACAAGAGGAGAGGAGAGGAGAGGCGAGAACAGTATAGGAGAAGAGAGGAGAGGAGAGGAGAGGACAGGAGAGGAGAGGAGAGGAGAGGAGAGGAGAGGAGAGGCGAGAACACTATAGGAGAAGAGATGAGAGGAGAGACAAGGACCGTATAGGAGAAGAGAGGAGAGGAGAGGAGAGAACACTATAGGAGAAGAGAGGAGAGGAGAGGAGAGGAGAGGAGAGGAGAGGCGAGAACAGTATAGGAGAAGAGAGGAGAGGAGAGAAATGAACACTAGAGGAGAGGAGAGGAGAGGCGAGAACACTATAGGAGAAGAGATGAGAGGAGAGACAAGGACCGTATAGGAGAAGAGAGGAGAGGAGAGGACCGTATAGGAGAAGAGAGGAGAGGAGAGACGAGGACCGTATAGGAGAAGAGAGGAGAGGAGAGGAGAGAAAAGAACACAAGAGGAGAGGAGAGGAGAGTATAGGAGAAGAGAGTATAGGAGAAGAGAGGAGAGGAGAGGAGAGGAGAGGAGAGGAGAGGAGAGAAAATAACAGTTTAGGAGAGGAGAGGAGAGGAGAGGAGAGGAGAGGAGAGCAGAGCACAGGAGAGTGGAGAGGAGAGAAAAGAACAGTTTAGGAGAGGAGAGGGGAGGAGAGGAGAGGAGAGGTGAGGACAGTATAGGAGAAGAGAGGAGAGGAGAGGAGAGGAGAGGAGAGGAGAGAAAAGAACACAAGAGGAGAGGCGAGGACAGTATAGGAGAAGAGAGGAGGAGAGGAGAAGAGAAGAGAGGAGAGGAGAGGAAGATGAGTGAAGAGGAGAGGAGAAGAGAGGAGAGGAGGAGAGGAAGAGGAGTGAAGAGGAGAAGAGAAGAGAGGAGAGGAAGAGGAGTGAAGAGGAGAGGAGAGGAGATAAAAGAACACAAGAGGAGAGACGAAGACAGTATAGGAGAAGAGAGGAGAGGAGAGAAAAGAACACAAGAGGAGAGGAGAGGAGAGGCGAGAACAGTATAGGAGAAGAGAGGAGAGGAGAGAAATGAACACTAGAGGAGAGGAAGAGGAGAGGAGAGGAGAGGCGAGAACACTATAGGAGAAGAGATGAGAGGAGAGACAAGGACCGTATAGGAGAAGAGAGGAGAGGAGAGGACCGTATAGGAGAAGAGAGCAGAGGAGAGGAGAGGAGAGGAGAGGAGAGGAGAGTATAGGAAAGGAGAGTATAGGAAAGGAGAGGAGAGGAGAGGATGGGAGAGGAGAGGAGAGGAGAGGAGAGGAGAGGAGAGTGGAGAGGAGAGAAAAGAACAGTTTAGGAGAGGAGAGGAGAGTAGGACAGGAGAGGGGAGAAGAGGACAGGAGAGGACAGGAGGAGGACAGGAGGAGGAGAGGGGAGAGGAGAGGAGAGGAGAGGAGAGGAGAGGAGAGGAGAGGACAGGAGGAGGAGAGGAGGAGGAGAGGGGAGGAGAGGAGAGGAGAGGAGAGGAGAGGAGAGGAGAGGAGAGAAAAGAATACGAGGAGAGGCGAAGACAGTGCAGGATAAGAGAGGATATGAGAGTGGATGAATAGAATATGGAGTACGAGATAAAAGGAGGAGTGGTGGTGTGTGCGTTCATTAGACACTTCAAGATGACAGCACAATAACCCCACAGATCTCCCTCAATGCATCATGAGAGGGCATTATAGTCCAGCAGTACAATACAATACAGTACAAATGAATAGCTTACATAATATACCCAGAGTAATGGTTGCACGCTGATCTTGTGGTATATTTTGGTCGTACACTACCCACCATGCCCACCATCTCTGAGACAGTTTATTATGTTGGCTGGGACATTGAATATAACAGTGAGGGAACAAGCACTTTCTAAATATGATTATGATATGATATAGCATACTGCTTAAGAAGCCCAGGTGGAGCAGTGCTAGTGAATTGTTTTGTGGTCTAGGGGTCAACACATTTCATGCATTGTTGAGGAACTTGATGTATAAATTTATTTGTAGACTGGATGGCTCATGTAATCAAATTATTATGCTGCTGTCAAATCCGGCGCGTAGCGCAGTGCGATACCAGTCATACATGTGGAAACACTGGTACAAGTGTCTTTTATAAGTGTGTTTTGTATGTTTTTTTAATGTTCTGTATTGTGTTGTTGTTGATAATGGACCTTGAGTCTGGAATAAAGCTGATGATGATGATGATATAGCTGGCCTAGCCCCAGGGACTAGCCCCAGGAAAGACTCTTGACATGATGTTTAGTTTAGCTTGTGTGGTGTGGGTGTGTATGTGTTTGTGTGTGTGTTGTGTGTGTACTCGTTTTTCACTCTTTATTAAAAATAAAAAAAATAAAAATAATAATAAAAAAACACCTAACCCCTCTTTGCAACTGCACTTGTTGTCTTGTATATTTTCTGTGCACTTAGTATTTGCTTGTGATGTTGGCTTGATTGTGTCCTCTTTTGAAAGTCGCTTTGGTTATAAAGCATCTGCCCAAATGCAATGTAATGTAATGCAATGTAATGTAATAATGTAATGATAACGGGTACTGTTATCACAGCATTAGCATAGTGCAGAACATCGTAATGGGATATGTCATAGGCATGGCAATGGAGGCTTATCTAGCGTTGTGGTTGTACCAGAGACGGTTTAAATGTAGAATAGAGAATCTTTGGTTGTGCTCTTGCCCGCCATCTAAGAGACAATTTCTTATACTGTCAGCTCTGGCTCAAGTCATAATAATAATTAAAATAATAATTGTATTTGTATAGCACTGTATCATACAAGGCATGCAACTCAAAGTGCTTGACAAATGGGAAAAAACATAATTGTTAGAGATGGATTGAAAAGGAGAGGTAGAGAGGAGAGGCAGACATAGCAGGAAGGCAGAGGCAGAAGAGATAGATAGAGATTGTAGAGTCATAAGGTCAACGTAGGTTAGGACCAGGATTCTTAGATGCGTAAGGTCCATAGTGGTTGGGTCTAGCTTAAGTCATAGATAGTCACACTGAATTTGGGCACTCAGATGTGGCCCCTGGTGGCATCAGGGGTGAGGAAAAAGCTCAACGAGGTCTCAGAAAAAAAATGCAAGTAAGCAAGTAAGACGGGTCCTCACACGACTGGCACCAAATTATTTTTGGGAATTGCATTTTAGGATTTCTTCAGTTATGAATTATGTAATAATTCACAACTGTCATAATTCATAACTTTGAATAATGTGAATAATGTAATACTTCATAACTGAATGAACCAGAATGCAATTAAAGATCAGTCTCATCAAATCTTGAAATATCAATCTCCATATTCATCATTAAATTGCTAAACACAAGACCAATAATGAGCTCTCTACACGGGTGCATCCAGCGGTACACAGCAGGCCAGTAATGCCTGTCTTTCCCAGGCCGCTGAGACACATGCGCACAATAATTAAGTTGAAGGCAATTTGAATTCAGAGACTGAGAGTGCGTTACAATATGCGACCTTGCCTCCTCCACTTGTGCTTGTCTCCTCGTACCAGGAAGTAATATGTCATGATGACATCACTGACAACAGCATTATGTTTCAATATCTTGCAAAAGCTCAATTGTATTCTCCACGGAGGAGGAGCCAGGAGGCGGGGCGAGGAAACAAGCACAAGTGGAGGAGGCAAGGCCGCATATTGTAACGCACTCTGAGACAAAGGAGGTGCTTTGTACGCCTACAAGTGTGTTGGTTGGTTGCTAGGATACCAAAATGGCTTCTGCCACGCGGGTATTCCAGCAATGTAAGCAAGGTAGAGAAGCTCGAGACAAAGGACAATGGCTACTTAGCAGATAGCCTAATGGTGGTTATGCACTCAAATGTACCAATAGGTACAAAAATGTCTTCCATCAAGAACCTTCCATTTAAACCTTCCAACTAAAACCGGCTTACACTGTGCGACTATTTGCCCGATTTTGCCCCGATTTGTAACTCGCAGAGCTTTTTGGGAGTTGAACTGATTTCTTGCTCAATCTGAGGTCGATCGTGAGTCTTGCATCGTGTAGTGTATATGGGATAATGACAAGCGATTTCACCTCAGGATCACGCAATCATAGGGTCACAAGAAAATCAAAACTGTTTGAAATCCTGTCCGCTCCTTGTGAGTAGATTGCACAGTTAAAGCAGTGCTATGACCCAATTTGACACTAAACATGCACAAATTGATAGGGCCTTGCGATTCGCTCTTAAAGGGACACTGTGCAGGAAATGGTCAAAAAAGGTACTGCAACTGCTCATTGAAACTGGGTTGGCTATCGACAAATTTGATATTTACATGAAAGTTTACTAAGTAACTAACAAATATTTTCTAGTATGGCCCAAGTGGAGTCATTTTTGCAGCTAAAAATGGCTATTTTTAGAAATTCAAGATGGCGGACCATGGAGAAGATCCCCCTTTTCATGTATGAAAAGTGCACATTTTCCATTCATAATGAATACTTGGAATTTGACGGTGGTGGTAAGTATTCATGAAAAAGGCGACATTAGTGAATGGGCAGCATGAATTCTGGAAATAAACAACTAAAAATCTCACACAGTGTCCCTATAAGAGTTTACATAAGACTTCAGCTACCCAGCAGACGTCTGTCCCTTTAAGCGTGTCCTCATCTCCACCTCAGGAGGAGAGGAGCCCCCTCTGCAGACAGTGTCGCACAGTGGGAGCATTCATTCTCGCATCCGACTGTCGGCTTCTATAGTGTGAGGACGTGAGTCATGAGAAGTGAACTTTTAAATCGTTAAATTCCCTCATGCAGTGTGAGAAGGAACTTAATACCCATGATTGAAAATATCGCACAGTGTATGCCCGCCTGTAGCTCTTTCAGTGCCATGGACTTGAAAACGAGTCTTTTCAGAATGTATGGCACAGTGCCAAAGACTTGATATCAAATCAATTGCGTTTTTGTATGGGGGGTGGGGCCTAACATGTTGATCTGGTATGTTTGTTGTTCACAGGGACAAAGAACTCATTTTTTATGGCTCTTGAAAAATCACTCAAACGTTGAAAAAAGCCTGGCAACCCCCCAGTCTGAATTTGAAAATGGCTGGCACTGAATGAGTTAAGCAGCAAAAAAAGCCCAAATCAATCACAAAGTCAAACAAAATCTCAGCTGAAAGGCTCAAGAGCAACCAAAAGCTACCCCTATTAAAAAAAAAGAAGTGGGCAAAAGATGTGCCCACATTAACAATGGATTCTTATTCAAATAGAGCGAAGCTCTCCAGACATGCTGAAACAACAGTGTCTATCAAGTTTGATATGGGGCCAACCGAGGAAGAAGAGGGGAAACGTCTGAAGCCACCAGAATGATTAAATAAAGTATTAGCAGTTTCAACTGTCTTCCATCAATATATGATGACATGATGATGGATGACAGGCTGTAACGGGGCGATATTTCACCCAGACAAGTTGATGTATGCCCCCAACTTCATCTCACGACTTGACACTCAGCTAATACCCATGTCCCGCCGTACTGTGAGAACACACTAAACTCGTCCCACATGATCGCACAACCCTGCTCTGAGGCCAATGGCCTATACCTGCAGTATACGTAGCCTGCTTTTATTGAAAGCAAGGTGCACCTCCTGCCAAAAGGTGTATGGCAACATAATGTTTATTTGCCTTGATTTTAGTAATTTAACTATGAACTGTTCTTCTATTGAGCATTTGAATTTAGCCCTTTTATGATTTCTTGCTATCTAAGATAGGAAGACACACAGCCAGACAGCCAGACAGCCAGACAGAGAGAAAGAAAGAAAGAAAGAAAGAAAGAAAGAAAGAAAGAAAGAAAGAAAGAAAGACAGACAGACAAAAGGAAAGAAAGAAAGAAAGAAAGAAAGAGAGAAAGAAAGAAAGAAAGAAAGAAAGAAAGAAAGAAAGAAAGAAAGACAGATAGAAAGAAGAGAAAAGAGGAGAAAAGAAGAACGAAAAAGTTAATTCAAGGCCTGAAAAGAAAAGTCAAGACTGGAATAGAAGACAGCCCTTCCAAACGCCTGCTATATATATAAGTACATGAAGTTCCTGCTGGGGAGCCGGGGGGCGCCATAAAGCACTCTCTGAGAGAAATGCATTGTAATGCTGCGACATCAATAAAAGTGAAAAACTGCAGCAGATTGATCTTACGTCGCTCCCAGTCCCACTCTCCCATGCTAGAAACATGGCCCACCGCCCCGCTAGAAACATGGCCCACCGCCCCGCTAGAAACATGGCCCACCGCACCGCCCCGCTAGAAACATGGCCCACCGCCCCGCTAGAAACATGGCCCACCGCCCCGCTAGAAACATGGCCCACCGCACCGCCCCGCTAGAAACATGGCCCACCGCCCCGCTAGAAACATGGCCCACCGCCCCGCTAGACCCAAGAGCACTGGGCCAGGTGATGAATAGAACATGGCCATCCAGTACACTGAATGTGTGTGTGTGTGTGTGTGTGTGTGTGTGTGTGTGTGTGTGTGTGTGTGTGTGTGTGTGTGTGTGTGTGTGTGTGTGTGTGTGTGTGTGTGCGTGTGTGAGCGAGGGAGAGAGAGAGAATAGAATAGAATAGAAATATAGAATAGAAAGCCTTTATTGTCAGTATACAAAGTATACTGAGATTTTAGCTTCCCTACGAAGTGCACAGTCCTTTATAGATGAGCATTGTCCAGTAAGTGTGTGTTCATTGTTGTAACAGCTTTGGGGAAGAAGCTGTTCTTCATCCTATTGGTTCTGGCTGGCAATGCCTTGTAGCGCCTGCCAGAGGGCAACAGTGTGAAGAGATGAAAGCCAGGATGTGTGGGATCTTTAATGATACTCCTGGCTCTACTTACGCAGCGTGAGTTGTAGATGGTGGGTATGGGAGGCAGGGGGCAGCCTATGATTTTTTGTGCTGTTTTGGTCACCCTCTGCAATCTCTTCCTGTCAGCCTCAGTGCAACTTGAGTGCCACACTGACACTGCGTAGGTCAGCAGGCTCTCTATGGTGGAACGGTAAAAGGTCACCAGCAAGCTTGAGTCTAACTGTTCTTTCTTAAGTACTCTGAGGAAGTGCAATCGCTGCTGGGCCTTTTTTACCAGAGCCGAGGTGTTAGTCGACCAGGAGAGATCAGCGGAGATGTGTACACCTAGGAATTTAAATGAGCTCACTTGCTCTACACGTTCTCCATTGATGTACAGGGGGGCAGGAGCATCTTTGTTCCGCCGGAAGTCCAGGATGAGCTCCTTCGTCTTGGAGATGTTCAGGGCCAGGTTGTTGGATGCACACCACTCTCCAAGTTTCAGGACCTCATCCCTGTAGGCCTCCTCCTTTCCCTCGGTTATCAGCCCCACCACTGTTGTGTCATCTGCAAATTTGACAATGATGTTCTCTGGGTGGATGGGGCTACAGTCAAACGTGTAGAGGGAGTAGAGAAGTGGGCTCAACACAC
>NC_085867.1:2904205-2906705 GCF_034702125.1 Engraulis encrasicolus
AACGCATGTTTGCTTGTCAGTGTGTTTGTATGCGAGTGCGAGACTGTGTATGACTATATGTGTGTGCATACAAGCGTGCAGATACCCATATCCATGAGTCACCGTGTTGTGTGTGTGTGTGTATGTATGTGTGTGTGTGTGTGCGTGCGTGCATGTCCATGCGTGTGTGCGTGCGTGTCCGTGTGTGTGTGTGTGCAGACATCCATATCCATGAGGCACTGTGTTGTGTGTGTGTGTTAGTGTGTGTGTGCGTGTATGTGTGTTTGTGTGTGTGTATGTGTGTGTGTGTGTGTGTGTGTGTGTGTATGTGTATGTGTATGTGTGCGCATGCATGTGTGTATGTAGGCGAAAGTGAGCATACATATGTATGTTTGTATGTGTGTTTGTGTCAGATATACTATTCAAGACCATTGGAGTGGGAGACAAAGTGCATGCCCTGGGTACTAGATGCAGTATGTATAAAAACCATCAAGGTCGACGTCTGCGCCTACACTTTTGACCCTTGTATTGCTTGGTGCGTCCGCTCCCAAAAATTAGTTATCACTTGAAGTAATGGAAACAGGAGGCGCACATTAGGCTTGTGTGAAAAACGTATGGATGGAGACATTGACAATGGACTAGGTCCGAAACGTCTGTTGCTCCAGTTTTAACTTCTGACTTCTGTTGTAAATTTTCGGCTACAATATACATTTTTCACACAAGCCTTGTGTGTGCCTCCTGTTTTCATTACCTCAAGTAGATATAGTATGTTCACATCATGGGCTAAAGTGAAAGCCCAACCGGGAAACTCCAACTCCCATTGTCATTGTGACACAGCACACAGCAAAACTACATTTATGCCTCACCAGAGAAAGGGGGCATCACCGAATGGCGCCCAAATGGGAGAGGTGCCACGAGAAGGTACCATGCTCAGGGTACCGCAGTCATGGAGGAGAATGGGGGAGAGCACAGGTTAATTACTCTCTCCACCAACCTGGCAGGTAGGGAGTCCATCCGGCAACCTTTGGACTACAAGTCTGACACCCTGACCGCTTACCCAAGAATGCCCTAAAGATATGCAGTACAGCCACTGGTTCACACTCTACATACCACATATGTACAACTCTGACTCAAGGACAAAGAACAGTCAAGTCACATCAGCCTCATTGTCAAGTTGTTCACAGAATTTACAACAATCAAACCCCTCAAAATGGCTGCCAACTGTAATACACATTTGAAATGACCTTGTGCGCCAAATAATTTGCAACACAGGCCAGATAGGGCCCCCTTAGTATTGGATACACTAGAAAGCTTTATGTTGTAACCTGGGGAATCGGAGAGGAGAGCTCCGGAATGAAAGGTACACCTACTGCATAAATACTCTACATCGCAGTCTCTCTCACTGAATCCTAAAGGGGCGTACACACACGTCGCTGCTAGTTACTCGCTCAGCGAATGAACTCAATAGAATGTCAATGTGTTCCAGCGAGACTAGCAGGCGAGTAGGCGAGTACTGTACAAGCGATGTGATGTGGGAAAATATGTGAAAATATTTTATCTTCGAGCGAGGCGAGTAAGCGAGTAACCAATTGGAAGGCAGAGTTTGGTGCTTCTCGCCTGTTGATTGGCAGTTAAAGCCGCGGGAACTTTCAGTGAGCGTTCCATGAAAGAGAGGCGATGTGTGTGTACGGCCCTTAATACAGTAATATAGGCACGGCCTACTGAACAGCCCCCAGGCCTGAGTTTGACATCCCGTCACCATAGTACCAGACTTCACACGGGCACAGATGAATTTCTGTGTTCTAAAATCTTTGCAATCTTTGCATGATCACATTATAGACAACTGTATTACCATAGTAATGGAATTATTCATGACCTGTTTGATTGTTACAGAACTGATAACTGTGGTGATGCATGTGAGCTAACCCACACGTGCTAACCCATGAGGACAGTCATGGGTAAGCTGCTAGGGCGTCAGACATGTATCTTAAAGGTTGCCGGTTCGACCCCCGACTCGCCAGGTGAGTCGGGGGAGTAATTAACAGTGCTCTCCCCCATCCTCCTCCATGCCTGAGGTACCCTGGACATGGTACCATCCCGCCGCACTACTCCCTTGGGGCGCCATTAGGGGCTGCCCCCTTGCACGCACGGGTGAGGCATGAATGCAATTTCGTTGTGTGCAGTGTGCACTTGTGTGCTGTGGAGTGATGTGTACCAATGAGAGTTGCGGTTTCCCAGGTGGGCTTTCACTTTCACGTGCATTCCTTACTGGAATACACATACAATGCACACATCTTCAAACACGGATGTACAGGGTACAGGTATGGCATGGAGTGATTGCACTGGTCAAACAAAGCAAGCACACTGCACTTTCTGCACTAAACCCAAACATACACACACTGACACACACACACACACACACACACACACAGACATACGAANACACACACAGACGCACACCGCACCTTCTACCTGCACTAAACACATACACACACACACACACACACACACACACACACAC
>NC_085867.1:2921705-2926705 GCF_034702125.1 Engraulis encrasicolus
CCTACCAGATCCGGAACCGGATACCGGATCCTAGGAAAGGGTTGAAACACATAACCTACTCGCACACGTGTGCCCTTTTTATTACGTTGGCTCAAACTATTTTTTAGACTCATCTCTACTAATCATATATTAACTAGTTATAGTGGGTAGCTATTGTAAAGTGTTACCAAGAAAGGGACTCCACTTGCAGCCATGCCGTATTACGATCTAATGACGTGAGTGAATCATCTTCTCTCTACTGTCTTTGCTTCCAATCTAATGATCCATCTACACACATACACTTCCTTCCTTTCCCATCTATAACTCACTTAGTCCCCCACCTCATTATATAGTGAGGCTTGTTAAGTCAATATTCCATAAGAATCTTTCACTTGGTGATGCAAGCATCAAATTTGTATCAGACGTATTTAAAGACCCTGTAGTTGTAGTTTACTAACTCTTTAGTATACTCACTTTAGTTGTTAGTATTTATAGTCTCCTATATGCTATCCAATAACACCCTGTATATAGCTTAATTAGAAATGTACTTTGTGTAGTTAGAAATTTAGTTAGATAGCCGCACCTGAATTGACAGGATGTGCCAGCGTGGGAGAGCCGAGCCAAGGGTAACAGGGCTTCAGTTACCCGGATAGTGCACGGGACTTAAATGACACTGGATGAACGATCGGGCTGGGTGTAGGGTAGAAGTTGCCTGATTTTCATAGACCTCAGATCACGTACCGCGATTCTGGTCTGACCAGGACTATAACGATGTTTCCATACAGGACAAACTTTGTTTCCATGGCCTGGTTAACCCGCCTCCCTCGGCTTGCTACTGGTTGAGGGCTGTGCCGAAGTTTAAACCAAACATTTCTTAGCCCAATAGAACGTCTCTGCTTAAACCACGTCACTGCCTTGAACACATCTCTACCCAGGACGGTTGGAAATGCACAGTTGATTGGTTCCAGACAAAGTGGGTGGAGATCCCGCTGTAGCAAGCTCCTGGCCCTACTGTGTGTAGCTGAGCCGAAGGCGTTGCGTCACCAGTGGGGTGGAGCCCGGCTAGGGCAGAAGATGACTTAACCTTGTTGTGTCCCATATCTCAATGTGCTTTGATAATTTGAACGGTTGGGCGGTAAAAGGATAGACCCTCGGACTTTAACCCTCTGAGGTCTAAGGCCTTTCAGAGGCTTTTAGGCTGCTTGCACCACCCTGACATTTTCAAGTATTTTCAACTAACAGTAAGCATCTATGCAAAAGTGAAATATATGGTTGTATTCTGAAAAGCCTGACAATAAATAATCTGAAAGAAAATTGGATGTCATACAAACATGTTTTATTTAAATTGAGTATAAACACAACTGTACAAAAAACAGGTTTCAGAGGTCTTCAAAAAGTGCAAGAAAACACACAATAAATATATCTAACCAAGACTTTTGAAGTTTGAATCTTGTAAACAAATGTGTTTGCTGCATAAAAGTAAAAAGGGCATTTAGAAATGTTTTGTTGTTTTCATACAAAATGCAAAAAATTAACACTATGTCAGGCCACTGCCTGTCTCATTTGAATACTAATGAGATAGGTGTGAAAAACCTCTAATGGCCCACACCCCCCTGTCAATCTCCATGTGCTCTGATAACACACCCCCCTGTCACTCTCTTTGTCCTGTGGCCAAGTGAGCAGCATGGCTGTGTTTACTCTAGCTGAAAGGGGGGTGTTGTCACCTCTGAATAGCCACTCAAGCACCGGTACTTTACATGTGAATAGCTATAGGTGTGGCTGCTACAGGCAGAGAGTACAGTATATGCGAAGATTTCTTTTCACTGTCTGTAAATTGGGCCAGCTATATAATTTATTTAATATATATATATTTGAAGTCTGGAAGGTCTGAGGTTTCTAATGGTGTAACTTATATGTTTCAATGACAAAAACACAGAGCAAAACAGGAAGACACTCCAGCGCATTGTGAATACAGCGTAGAAGATCATTGGAGCGCCACTCCCTCCCTGCAATACATTTACACCACCCGCCCCACCCGAAAAGCACTGATGATCACCAAGGACATAAGTCACCCTGCACACAAATTGTTCAGAATCCTGCCCTCTGGAAAGAGGTACAGGTGCCTCTGCTCCCATACCACCAGGCTGACAAAGACCTTCATACACCAAAGCAATCAGGATGCTGAACTCTTAACCCGCCCTCCTATCACTGATAGCCCCCCCTCAACACTGAATTGTGATTGCACATTCTACTTGCACTAACTCAAAACACACACACACACAACACTGAACTAACTCAAAAGCACACACAAACATGCACACACATGTTGCTGCTGCTTCATGCCTGTTACTTAATGACTGTACTGGAAAACTAGCTACCAACTATAGTTGTAAATATTGCACATTACAATTGCTTACTTTATATGTATTATTATTTCACAATGCTACTATCACCATATCAGAATCGTCACAATAGGACATAACTGAAAATGCACAACAATACCTCTTCTTAATACATGTTCTATGTCTGCTGTTGCCCAGTCTTGCACTTTATATGTCTGTAAGGGTATTGTATAGGTACTCTAGGTGTAATGCATGTGTACTGTCTATGTCTAATTGCCTAAGTCCACACCTAAAGTCTATGTCTATGTCTGCATGGGAAAGTAAGAAACGTAATTTCAAGTCTTTGTATGGCCAGTGCATGTAAAGAAATTCTCCAGGATGCAGGATTAGAGATGATGTGGATCGAATTCGGCCATGGTCATTCCATCAGGTGGCTGCCAATTCATGACATTGTGTTGAATCTTGGGCCAGAGAAATCCAAAAGCATTATGTCCTTCCATTCTTTCACTGGCTGTGATGTTGTATCAGCTTTCCATAGCAAAGGCAAGAAAACAGCATGGCAAACATGGGACGTCTGCCCTGAAGTGACTCATGTCTTCAAAAAGCTCAATTCATACCCAGAAGTAATTGAAGATACTGACCTGAACCTTCTTGAGAGGTTTGTCATCAATATGTATGACAAGAACAGCACAACAGACAAGGTTGATGAGGTTAAGACTGGACTTGTTTGCTCGGAAACAAAGATCCTATGATGCCATTCCACCGACAAGTGCATCCCTTGTCCATCATGTTAAACGGTCCGCTGCCGAACTGCCTGTATATGGGGCCGAGCTACTGTGTGCAAAATGCAAATTGAAAGCCCTGTCAACTGGGGGTGGCAAAAAGATGGTGAGGTCTGGAAAGTTCTCTGGTCAAAGCTTCCTGCAATTGCGGAGAGTTGCCAGCAACTGACAAAATGTGGATGCAAGACTGACTGCCGAGGAAGATGCAAATGCTATTGCTTTAGCCTCAACTGTACACAGTTATGTTCCTGCAAATGTGGAGGACTAAAAATAACTAATCCAACATGTGCATCAGAGAGTTTTCCTACCCAAACAACAAACATGTAATCATTATAGGCCTACTTCTGTTTTTGTAATATTTAGAATCATTCAGTGAGTGCTAGTTTATTGACATGTAATTCTGAAAATGCTATAATTGTCAATATTTTTTTTGAGTGTATCATTGAATTTTCCATGCTCAACATAATATATTTCCATACATAGATATTCAAAATATGATCAGTCAATCAAAATATACATAAAAGCCATTTAAAAGCAGTTCAATTGGCGGCCATCTTGGAAAATGGCCGCCATTTTGTTTTTTTCACCTGGATAGCGACCTTTTCTAAAAGGGTAGGGTCTGAAGCACCTCTGAACCAAATTTGATGCTTGCATCACCAAGTGAAAGATTGTTTGAGGTATTTGCTGCACTAATAAGCCCTTCCATTTAGACTTTTTTTAATTAGTTATTTTCTTTCTTACATTCTTTCTCCTGAATATATGAATAGAACTTATTCATAACTCCATTGGTTCTCAAACTATGGGCCATGAACGTATTACAAGTGGGCTGTGAAATCATTTTCTAAAAAAATCAAAATAATATTTCTGAGTGTCGCTGTTGATTATTTATTTGATTTGTATGATTTATTGCGTCAGAGGTGGTCCCTGAACAGTTGTGAAAATTTAAATGCACTAAATGTTGGAATAGGTCGGGAACCCCAGCATTACCCATTCCCTCTCAAGTAACCAAACCATCCACACGATTCTTTTGATTATCATACAAGCGCCTATAGACAGTGGAGTGAAGAGCAAGTTCTATTCGCAATTATTTGGGGGGCATTAAGGTTTAAGTCAAAGCTTCATTATAAAGTTAAAGTCAAAGCTTCATCATCACATACAGTGAGTACATTGAAATGTGTGCTATATCTGCACAGAAAGGTATATACCATATACCATCGGTATGAGTTTACAACTGGCAAATGTCCTTGCATTTGAATAAGACAAAAAAAAAAACTTTGAAAAAAAAGATTATACGTATTCTGGTTCAGTAAAAATACCCATTCCGTATGTTATGCCTTGTTCCGTCACACGTGCACCATATTTTACATTTTTGTGAACAGAAAGACAGAGAGACACACACATGCGGCAATACGCACACTGACGCACGCGCGCACACACACACACACACACACACACACACACACACACACACACACACACACACACACACACACACACACACACACACACACACACACACACACACACACACACACACACAGAGACACACACACACACACACACACACACACACACACACACCACACACACACACACACACACACACACACACACACACACACACACACACACACACACACACACACACACACACACGCACACACACACACACACAGTGAGTCCCTGTGACTCATGACTGCCTCGTTCTGCAGCGGGGCTAATTGGGACCTTCTGTGGACCAGGGAACAGGGAAAAGGGAACAGGGCTACTCTGCTACTGCTACTCCTATTATAGACATAGCCTTTATTAACAACTGTGTGTGTGTGTGTGTGTGTGTGTGTGTGTGTGTGTGTGTGTGTGTGTGTGAGAGAGAGAGAGAGAGAGAGAGAGAGAGAGA
>NC_085867.1:2931705-2939205 GCF_034702125.1 Engraulis encrasicolus
CCCGGACCTGTCGATTCCAGATGTCCAACGTACGGAATATCAGACCTGTGCTGACACAATATTCTACACAACGACTGGTGCAGGCCACTGTCCTGTCCCGCGTTGACTACTGCAACTCACTCATGACAGGCCTACCTGCTTGTGCGCTAAAACCTCTGCAGATGATCCAGAATGCGGCGGCACGGTTGATATTCAATCAACCCAAAACGACCCATGTTACTCCTCTATTTATTGAGTTGCACTGGTTACCGATCGACGCCCGGATCAAGCACAAGGCATTGACCCTTGCCTACAAAACCATCACAGGAACGGCCCCAGCTTATCTGAAGGACCTACTAACGCCCTATGTTACTGGAAGAGAACTGCGCTCATCCAGCACAAGCCGTCTGGCTCTGCCATCCAGTCGCTCTAGGTACTTCCAGTCAAGATTGTTCTCCGTTGTGGTACCCAAGTGGTGGAACGGTCTCCCAGAGGCAGCAAGACTAAGCACATCTCTTGCAGCCTTCAAGAAACAACTGAAGACCTTCCTCTTTCGAGAGAATCTACTAGACTAATGCTTGAACTGGCCTTGCCCCAGGGCAGACTCCTGACATGATGTTTAGTTTAGTTAGTGTTTAGTTTGTGTGTGTGTACTCGTTATTTACTCTTTAATTAAAAAAAAAAAAAAACTAACCCCTCTGCAACTGCACTTGTTGTTCTGTATATCTCCTGTGCACATTGTATTGCTTGTGATGTTGGCTTGAATATGTCCTCTTTTGAAAGTCGCTTTGGTTATAAAGCGTCTGCCAAATGCAATGTAATGTAATGTAATGTAATAATGTAGAAACAGTGAAAGCCACTTTAGTGAGTGGAATGTAAAGCTAGCCAACACACACACACACACACACAC
The DNA here is from genome assembly GCF_034702125.1 of Engraulis encrasicolus. Classification (NCBI taxonomy): domain Eukaryota; kingdom Metazoa; phylum Chordata; class Actinopteri; order Clupeiformes; family Engraulidae; genus Engraulis; species Engraulis encrasicolus. The sequence goes on from NC_085867.1 coordinate 2,932,595, forward strand.
ACACACACACACACACACACACACACACACACACGCACACACATGCATGCACACAAACTCTCGCTCACACACGCACACAGGCAGGCACACATTCTCATTCACACACACATAAACACACACACGCCTACACACATGCATGCAAGCACTCATTTACACACGCACACGCACACACACACACACACACACACACACACACACACACACACACACACACACACACACTAGGGTGACCAGACGTCCGGTTTTGCTCGGACATGTCCTACTTTTGAGACCTAAAAAAATGTCCGGGGGGAATTTCAGAAATATCCGGGATTTTGTTGGACTGCCTGAAATACAGACCTAATTCATCTGCACTGTAATTTTCACTCCGTTCCATTTGACTCCACTCCAGGTTTCTCTCTACCGTTCACAAATTAGTCACGCCCTTCTCATCAAATCTAGCCACTTCGCACCGTGTGTCCGAAAGAAGTAGCCCAGGGGACTAACAGTGCGCCCCATGTTTACAAGCGAAAGCACATCTGTCTGCCGGTTCTGCGGACTGCAATGCCGATAGAAACGCAAATGCACGTTCGCGGTGGAGTTGGAAAAAAAAATCCCGCGTGTGAAGCCAGGTATGAAGGTAATCTAACACAGGAGTAAGCCTAGTAACACCACCAAATCCATCATTTTAGGGAGGTACAAGTTTTGTTACACCTTGTCACAAGACTTAGCCTAAAAATTCTTTCATGATCTGTCATTTCCAAGTTATTTGCAAAAGCAATTTCTCAGAGCTAGAAGGACTCATTCCTGAGTTTAAAAATTCAGCTCTTCTTCATCAGCTTCTTCTTCTGTCTATTGCCTTTGCAGTTATTGATAACGCTGTATGGGTTAGCTTATTAATGGTAGGTAAAACTCCAGTTCCTCTTTTAATGGCTGCAGTGCCCGTTGCTAATCTCTGAGCACCATGCCACTACAAATAGCCTAGCTAAATAGGCCTAATGGATGACAGTGGAGGGGTAAATTGTGAGGTAACAGTAATATAATATAAATAATATCAAACATATTAACATAAACATAATATAAGCCTATTAATATATTAATATAAACATATTAAGCCTAAAATGTAGCCTAATAGAACTTCATTTTCAATTCAGTTGAAAACCACAAATGTTGTGTTTTTTATATTTAGTTTCCAATGTTATATAGCCTAATGCTGTTCATCTTTGTGGGGAATGGCTGAGATGGGCCTACATGATGGTGAATCTATTTTTAAAAACCTAATGCAGAAATTAGAATAGGCCTATGAAATTGAGCTGCATTGTTATGCTGTTAAGCTACTCCAATATAGGTGTTGTGCCTACTATCTAGGATTGTAACAAAGGCACACTCTGCATCATATGATCACACAAATGATGTGATAGGCCTATAGGCGTAACTGAAGAGATTTTAATTGTCATTTATGGTAGACAAATGAATGTGCATGCCCAAAAGTTCGAGTGGCTTTTAAACAAATGACCATTTTGGATGCGTTGATACTATATAGGCCTACTATCATACCTCATACCCATATATACTTTCATACCTGTAGATACACATACTTTCATACCTGTAGATGCCCCCCCCCCCCCCCCCCCCCCCCCCCCCCCCCCCCCCCCCCCCCCCCCCCCCCCCCCCCCCCCAAAAAANAGGGGCCTCCTTTTCATAAACCCACATCTGGTCACCCTAACTCACACACACACACACACACACATACACACACACACACCACACACACCACACACACACACACACACACACACACACACACACACACACACACACACACACACACACACAAGATGGCCGCCTTTTCTACTATTGGTTAGTGTAAAAGCCACTTCCTTTGGTATACAAACATGAAATTAGGCTGAAATACTCTCTAAGGGTCACTTTTTAGAAAAAAAAAAGCGCCTGCCACGCAAAAAATCAACATGGCGGCCGTTTTTCAAGATGGCCGCCATTGCTACTAAACGGTTAGTCTAAAAACCATTTACTTTGGTACAAAAACATGAAATTTGGCTGGAATACTCTCTAAGGGTCAATTTTTGGAACAACAATTCTGGCCACACTAAAAGTCAATATGACAGCCATTTTTCAAGATGGCCGCCTCTGCTACTAATGGTTAGTGTAAAAGCCTTTTACTTTGGTATAAAGACATGAAATGTGGCTGAAATACTCTCTACAGGTCACTTTTTAGGAAAAAAGCACTGGCCAAGCGAAAATTCGATGTGGTGGCAGTTTTTCAAGATGGCCGCCATTGCTACAAAATGGTTAGTGTAAAAACCATTTACTTTCACATACAAACATGAAATTTGGCTGAAATGCTGTCTGAGGGGCACTGCTTTGAAGAAGACCCTAGCCACCCAAAATTTCAATGGCAGTCATTTTTCAAGATGGAGGCCATTGCTACTAAATGGTTCATGTAAAAGTCGTTTTGTTTGGTATAAAAACATGAAAGTTGCCATAAATGCTCTCTGAGGGACACGGTTTTGTTAAAAGGCACAGTGGTCATACAGAAATTCAATATGGCAGCAATTTGTCAAGATTGGCACCAATGTCCTTGACTATACACCACTGGCCTTGTTGGATTAGGAAAGACTGGACCACATGATCGATTGCCAGGTGGTGTACTGTTGCTATAAACTGTAGATTTCCCATCGTCAGGGCTGGATTAACCCACAGGCTAGTTATAGCTGCAGTCTAGGGGCCCCCACTTGCCAGGGGGATCCAGTTGGCTAAGGGGGGGTGGGGAGTGTGGAACAGAATTGTGACAAGAGGCAGTATTGAGATTTGTCTCCATATATGTTATTCTTAATTTCTAGCTTGGAATTATGACGCTGGCCATGTAGTTTTGCCGCGAAATTTCCTGTCAAACTGTAGCCTAGAGGCTCCAGTCCATCTTAATCCGGCACTGCCCATCGTGCTTTGCAACTCGACTGACCACAGTGTCCTTGCAAAGATATCAGCAACCCAATGTGTCACCCCATTTGATCCCAGCCAACATGCTCCTTGTGCGCCTGAGTCATCCTCGGGGCTACTCAGATTCAAGCTTGAGGATTCACCCATCCCTGAGCATTGGAGGAGACGTGTTACCGAGAGAGTCAACAGTGTCCCACAGGTATTTGCCACAGATGAGCTCACGTGCGGCCATACCACTGTAATAAAGCACCACATTCAACTGCAGGATGAATCCTCATCCCCGATCCACTGAATGTTTTGTGGTCTCATGTGGGTACTGCTAATGAGAACTTTATAAAGTTTTCAGTGATGACAAAGATGTTTCGTGTGTCATAGCTATCTGGTTCCAGAGACAAACAGGTAGTCCATGCAGATGAGCCCCAGTGGGTACGTGGTGGCAATGCTCTCCATTGGTGCAGCTCTCTGAAGAACAAATTTCCATTTGAAACAGCACTCACACCTCAAGCACTTGTCTTCGATGTAATTGGCCATGCCAGGCCATAAAAACCAGGCACGGACGAGGTATAGGGCACATTCTGCACCTACGTAGATGCCCAACCGTATTAATTCACACCCTCTAGTGCTCTCTTCCAGAACTGTTTGGGTAGCACCAGCTGATACACATGCCTGCCGTGATCGACCCTCTTGCGGTACAGCACACCATCTCTCTGCTTCAGCTTATGTCACTGTCATAAAAGGAGCTTGACCTCAGGAGGTTCTGAATGGACTGCTGTGTGACTGGACTTAGTCACTCTCCCTACAAGGCCAGAAACTTAACGGAAGTGTGGGTAATCTGCTAGAGCTTCCGCCAATCTGACCATATCATCCATGGCAGAACATCCTGACCAAAAGAATCAGGGACTGATGATGCATCAATTGCAAGTAACTCAGCTACTGTATGACTGTGCACACAGTGACATCAGCATTCAGCAGAGAGCACTTCACTACAGATGGATGGTCCAGCCACATTGATGAGGCTAGATTTGATATGTTTGCCCAAAAGCAAGCAAAGGTCAGCTTGAAGCAGAGAGTCCTGCTGACTGAGGGCGGAAAAAGCTTGGTAAACAATGGAAGGTCTTCTGGAGTGCAAATCTAACGAAACAGAGCACCAGGGAAGATGCATATGTTTTAAATTGGGTTTCAGTTGCACAGAACTTTGCAGCTGTAAATGTGAATAGAGGATATGTGATTCTAAACCATGATTTATTGTAAATGTACCAACAGCATTAGCAATGGCAGCCATCTTGAAAAATGGATACCATATTGATTTTTTTGTGTAGTCAGGGCCTTCGTCCAATACAGTGGCCCACAGAGAGTATTTCTGCCAAAACAAATGTTTTAATACCAAAGTAAACAACTTTTACACCAACTATTGAGTAGCAATGGAGGCCATCTTGAAAAATGGCCGCCATATTGAATTGTTGGGTGGCCAATGCCTTTTTCCAAAACAGTGGCCCTCAAACAGTATTTCAGCCAAATTTTATGTTTTTATACCAAAGTAAATGGTTTTTACACTAACAGTTTAGTAGCAATGACGGCCATCTTGAAAAACAGGCGCCATATTGAAATTTCGCATGGCCAGTGCTTCTTTTCTAAAAAGTGACCCTTAGAGAGTATTTCATTCAAATTTCATGTTTGTATACCAAAGTAAGTGACTTTTACACTAACCAATAGTAGAAAAGGCGGCCATCTTGAAAAATGGCCGCCAGATTGTTTTTTTTGCGTGGCCACTGCTATTTACTAAAAAGTGACCCTTAAAGAGTATTTCAGCCAAATTTCATGTTTTTAAACCAAAGTTAATGGGTTTTACACTAACCATTCAGTAGCAGTGGCAGCCATCTTGAAAAATGGCCACCATATTGAATTTTTGCGTGGCCAGCGTTTTTTTCCAGAAAGTGACCCTTAGAGAGTATCTGTGCCAATTTTCATGCTTTTATACCAAAGTGAACGATTCTCTTGAAAAAGACCTTTAATCTGCTCTACTAGATAGGATGGGAGAGGAGAGGAGAGGAGAGGAGAGGAGAGGACATTACAGCAGGTATATAAATGGTAAATAGAGGATGGGAAAGGAGGGTAGAGGAGAGCTGACGAGATAGGAGAGCGGTGAAAAGGAGAGGAGAGCATAGCCAAGGCAATGAGACAAGAGAAGAGGAAAGGAAAGGATATGAGAAGAGAGGACAATGGAGCAAATTAGAGGAGATGACGAAACAGAAAAGAAGGAAAGGAAAGGAAAGGAAAGGAAAGGAAAGGAAAGGAAAGGAAAGGAAAGGATAGGAGAAGAGCAGACAGGAGAGGTGAGGAGAGGAGATGACAGCAGAGAGGAGGAGAGGACAAGACAGACGAAAAGAGGAAGGGAGGAAAACAGAACAGAGAAAGGAGAAGAGGAGAGGAGAGGAGATGAGATGAGAGGAGAAGAGAGGAGAGGAGAGAGGAGGAGAGAGGAGGAGAGAGGAGGGGAGAGGAGAGGAGAGGAGAGAAGAGGATAGGAGAGGAGAGGAGAGGAGACGAGAGGAGAGGAGGAGAGAGGAGAGGGGAGGAGAGGAGAGGAGAACAGGAGAGGAGAGGAGAGGAGGAGAGGAGAGGAGAGGAGAGGAGTACATTTCAACCTGGCCCAGCCTTGAAGCCAGCCAGCTATTCCACAAGCTAGAGAGCCAGCGACAGGGAAGCCGGCGGGGTGGGGGACAAAGGGGACAGTTGTCCCGGGCTCAGGCACAGAGAGGGCCCAGAACTATAGGCTCTCATTGCATTGTATGTATTGGGTAAGGGGGGCCTTTCATATGTCTTTGTCTTGGGCCCAGCAAAAGCAGTGAGCGGCCCTGCCCAGCGATCCAGCAAGCCAGAGAAAGCCCTGGAGCTTTCTACAGGAGTGGCCATCTGGCACACCGGGCATTTCCCGATGGGCCCCGCACCCTCGTGGGCCCCTATTTTCAGAAATGTTAATTTTTTATTAGTTATTTATTCATTTATTTATTCATTTATTTTATATGATTATTATTTTTTTGTAACATTTCTGAAAATAGGGGCCCACGAGGGTGCAGGGCTCACCGCAGATTCAATTTTGCTTCGCTTATTATGAGCGGGGCCCCTTTAAGCCAAACGTGCCCGGGCCTATTTCTCCCCCTTGAGGGGCCCCTTTAAGCCAAACGTGCCCGGGCCCTATTTCTCCCCCATGAGGGGCCCCTTTAAGCCAAAAGTGCCCGGGCCCTATTTCTCCCCCATGAGGGGGCCCATTAAGCCATAAGTGCCCGGGCCCTATTTCTCCCCCATGAGGGGCCCATTAAGCCATAAGTGCCCGGGCCCTATTTCTCCCCCATGAGGGGCCCATTAAGCAAAACGTGCCCGGGCCCTATTCCTCCCCCATGACGGGGCCCTTTAAGCCAAACGTGCCCGGGCCCTATTTCTCCCCCATGAGGGGCCCCTTTAAGCCAAACGTGCCCGGGCCCTATTTCTCCCCCATGAGGGGCCCCTTTAAGCCAAACGTGCCCGGGCCCTATTTCTCCCCCATGAGGGGCCCCTTTAAGCCAAACGTGCCCGGGCCCTATTTCTCCCCCATGAGGGGCCCCTTTAAGCCAAACGTGCCCGGGCCCTATTTCTCCCCCATGAGGGGCCCCTTTAAGCCAAACGTGCCCGGGCCC
>NC_085867.1:2949205-2961705 GCF_034702125.1 Engraulis encrasicolus
TTAGTGCAGGTTGAAAGTTCAGTCACAGATGTAGTAGTGCAGGTGGAATGTTCAGTCGCAGATATGGTGGTGGGGATGAGGGGGGGGAGCGTTGTCAGTGGCCTGGCTGGCTAGAGGCTGACAGTGGAGGGAGAGTGGGTTGAGTGTTCAGTATCTTGATTGCTTGATATATCGTGCTGCTTGCAAGCCTGGTGGTACGGGAACGGAGGCGCCTGTACCTCTTTCCAGAGGGCAGGAGGCTGAACAGTTTGTGTGCAGGGTGGCTTGTGTCTTTGATGATCATCAGTGCTTTTCGGGTGAGGCGTGCGGTGTAAATGTCCTGCAGGGAGAGGAGTGGTACTCCAATGATCTTCTTCGCTGTGTTCACAACACGCTGGAGTGTCTTCCTGTTTTTCTCCGTGCAGCTTCCTCCCCACACTGTGATGCAGCTGGACACGACGCTCTCTATGGTTCCTCTGTAGAATGTTGTCATGATGGAGGGTGTAGCACTTGCCTTCTTTAGTTTGCGCAAGAAGTAGAGACGCTGATGGGCCTTCTTCGCCAGTGATGTAGTGTTGGTGGTCCAAGAGAGGTCGTCGCTGATGTGCACTCCAAGGAACTTGGTGCTGCTCACTCTCTCCACAGCATCACCGTCGATGGTCAGTGGTGGCAGTTGTTTTTGGACCCTCTGAAAGTTGACAACAATCTCCTTGGTCTTGTTGACATTCAGCAGGAGGTTGTTGTCTTTGCACCATCTGGCCAGCAGGTCTACTTCTTCTCTGTAGTGGGTCTCATCGCCCTTAGTGATGAGGCCCACCAGTGTTGTATCATCCGCAAACTTCACTAGATGGTTAGTGCTGTGGGTCGTTGTGCAGTCATGTGTCAGCAGCGTGAACAGCAGGGGGCTGAGAACACAACCTTGCGGAGCCCCCGTGCTCAGGGTCAGGGTGCTTGAGGTGTTATTCCCTACCCGTACTGCTTGTGGTCTCTGCATCAGGAAGTCCAGCAGCCAGTTGCAGAGGGAGGTGCTGAAACCTAGTTTGTCCAGTTTTCTGATGAGTTGTTGTGGTATTATGGTATTGAATGCTGAACTGAAGTCAATGAACAGCATTCTCACATATGAGTCTTTATTGTCCAAGTGGGTGAGGGCTGGATGGAGGGCAGAGCAGATTGCATCCTCCGTGGATCGCTTGGCTCGGTATGCGAACTGGTAGGGGTCCAGGGTGGGGGGTAGGGTGGCTTTGATGTGTAACAGGACTAGCCGTTCGAAGCACTTCATGATTATGGGCGTCAGTGCTACAGGACGGTAGTCATTGAAGCATGATGGTGATGATTTCTTCGGCACGGGTATGATGGTAGTAGCTTTGAAAAGTGATGGGATGACTGCTTGCTCCAGAGAGATGTTTAAGATGTCTGTGAAGACATCCTTCAGCTCTTCTGCACAATCCTTCAACACTCGTCTCCTGTGAACCATGGCTTCTGGTTGGCCCTGGTGGTGATGCGTTTTATTTCTGTAACATCATTGTAGGAGTAATCCCACATTGATTGGACGCGAGGAGTATTCTTCCTCACGCAGGGGCACCAAAATATGGTAAAACTACATCTTTGGACGTGAGGAATATTCTTCCTCACGCAGGGGCAGCAAAATATGTAGGGTCAACTACAATTAATGGTTACGACGTTAAATGTAAGGGAAGTACAGTAATGTAATTATAATTACATTAATAAGAATACAATTCTTATACAGTTCCAAATATGTAATGTGTTATTACTATATGTGAGGAATAAGAGTATAAGAAATGATGCACGAAGAGTGTGTTAAACTCTTCACGCTGGGTATCAATAATGTGTAGGTGTGTACTTATGGAATCGTCAATTGTCTAATTAATGATTGCATAAAACACGGTTCATGACCGTCTCATAAAATCATGACCATTATTGACAAATAATCTGAAGGTTTTGTGTGAATTCTTTTCTGGTTGACTTCGTAGAAATTGTTCAAATAAGACAAACACGGTTCACCACAATGTACATTTATTGTAAAAGCATCATCCGGTCATAACACTGATACAGTCAATGTGACTTGCAGGGCATAAGAACTTAGGTAAAATATACAATATATACACGGGGTATGAGAGGATGCGCTCTGTGTGTGTGTGTGTGTGTGTGTACGCTATGCGAGAGAGAGAAAGAGAGAGAGAGAAGGGGGAGGCGCGCGCTCGGTGGAGCCGCGCATCTCTGACACCGCGTGTGCCGAGCGGTGGGAGGAGAGAGAGAGAGATGTATGTTCTATGAACTATGGCTCAAATGATTCTGCGCAGCGCTGCGCGCAGGACCGAAATATGAGATACGAGGAGGGGCGTTAAGCTTTCGGCTGATGAAGCGGGAACTTATCTTCAAGATAGAATTCGAGCTAATCAGAGAATACTGTCCTTTGTCTAAAGGCTTTACAGTATGTGTGGGGGGAGGGAAAAGGGAGCGTTTGGCGCTCTTTTCCGACAATAGCTTACGTCCTCGACTCAGTGACTCAATGGTTTAAAACACTGGTACGTGTATCTTTGTGAGTGGGTAATTTACATGTGGGTGCAAGTATGGCCTATGGCAATATTGCAACTAATGTAAACTAAGAATAGCGTGTGGCTATCTGTGGTGATGAGAGGGGAGAAAGAGAGAAAGAAAAGAAAGAACAGATAGAACAAAATAACCCAAAATAAAATATATCACACTCTACAAGTGTGGATATTTAAACACAACTCCTCAAAGCTATGTAACAGTTCTAACTGCGTATCTTTGCCCAATTTCGTGCTTACTGCGTTATCCTTGGTAGGAAGAGAGAGAATTTCTTTGATCTCTCGGGCGAAGTGGGTGTGCGCGTCGCTGTGCGCGCGAGTTTCCTTTGTTCTCCAAGCTGCTCGGGTAGGCTACTGTCTGGGGTCCGAGCGATACCACGCGGTTCCGGCGCGAGGCTGTGATATGTCCAAAAAGTCTTGCTTCGTTGAACGGGGGAAAGGAAAGTGGTATTTCGTTGTGTAGTCCGATTGTCTTTGCGGTGCCGTCCTGCGAAGGTCCAGTGAGAAGGGCGGGTGCACGTAGGTCCGTTCCACGCGTAATAACTATACCGGCTGTCCACTCTCTTGGGGAACAGACAATCAAGCCTCAACCGAATCTTTTTCGACTCCAGGGAGGTTCCTTTGATTTCAGTACTAGTAAAAGATTAACAATTGTCCGTACAAAAGTTATCCTATAGCGCGTGAGTTCCTCGTGTGTCCTGACTCACTGCTCTCCTAGCAGTGTCCGCAAAAGTCAAATGCAATACAAACGAAAACCGGTTGAAGGAAGAAATATATCGACTGTAGTGTTAACCGGCCAAGATAACTTACAGTTTCAATAATTTCTAAAATAGCCGTCCCTCTAAGGAGACGTGTCCTGGCACGTCTCACATCTCGATGGGGAAGTCCGGCGTCCGGCCTAGGGCGTCGGCCTTAGGGGAATAGAGAGATAGCTCTCTCCTTTACCTGGGGTTTTATACATACGGGGCGGGGCTGAGCCACGTATGTAATCTGATCAGGTACAGTAGGAAACAAAATGGTGTCTGTATTTTACAAAATGGCAGGCATTCGTAAAATGAGGGGAAATGAATTAAACTTTAGGGGTAATAACGCCTACAGCTCCCCCTTTTGGCTATCGAAGGGAGATTGCAGTGTCTCTTTGATAGGCACATGGCACTTTACTCCTGTTTAAGTTCATTTGTCCAAAAGTGGTAATCCAATGTTTGTCCATATGGTAATTCCACTGTGCGCTGGAGCGCGCTATGTCCATGATGCTGTGATGTCCAAGGACGGTTCCTGTGGAGTGTCCTTTTGGAAAAGTTCATGTGATGGGCATATGAATAGTCCATGCAGTATTTAGAGACCTGTCTGTATTTAGAGACCTGTCTGTCCATGATGCTGTGATGTCCAAGGACGGTTCCTGTGGAGTGTCCTTTTGGAAAAGTTCATGTGATGGGCATATGAATAGTCCATGCAGTATTTAGCACTCTGGGCTGAGAATGGGCATAGCACTTTGGGCAATAGATTTTATCTGTCTAGAATCTAAATTCGAACAAACAAAATCATGAAAAATAATAAAAGAGAAGAGAGAAGAAAGAGAAGAAAGTGAAGAAAAGGCATGGTGAGGGGGGATGGTGGAACCATGTGTCAGCTAGCCTAATCTTCGTGGACACTAAGGATGGCGGAGCTTTTGACGTCTGCAGCTGTCAATCACATAGCCATGTGGTCAGTGTCAGTTGTGTTGTTGTTGTGAAGCATGCCGTAGCATGAGGCGTGTATGTGGATACACTGTGGAGTGAGTTTGGAGAGATGGATGTGCTCCATCCTACCAGTGTGCAAAGAACAAAGAAATGTAACATTGCCAAAAACTATAACTAGATATATCAATGTGAGTGCATTTTACTAATGGTACTTTCGTGCTGGTTTACCATAACGCTGCTGTTAGTCAGGTCGGCGCTGCGCTATCCTTCGGGCCCTGAAGGGTATGCTTGCCTATGCACTGTCTAAAGCATGCGTGCGTAAAATGGGATCGCATATAATAATCTTGCATAGTGTGATGGAATGTACAGTGTTGGTTAGTAGGTGGTTAACTGTGACTAAGACTTATGATGCATATTTATGGCTTTGGCGAAGTATGCAAATTTAGTCTGTGAGACTGATGTCTGAGGTTAGTCTGTTAAGTCTGTCGCGCTATGGGACAGGGATGAGTCGTGCTGGACCCATCTCTGTCGCCGCTGGCGACGGTGACGCGGAGTGTGTGAATCTAGCTCGCTAGAGCTTTGATCAGATCCATCTGACGAGTCGTGCTCACTCGCATCGCGCCATGACTGTGCAGAACGGGAGTCGGACTCATGGGAGCCGTGGTTAGTCCACTGGTCCGGGTTATGAACAGGTTGGCGGTTGCGCCTTCTGTTTCGTTTACGCCTACGTGTGTTGTGCGTAATGTGGCTGTCATGCTGATAAGGGGGCTGTCCCCCTCTCGCTATAATGTTCTGCTGGTGGTGCCATTCGTTTTGCTGTGGGTTAGTCAAGTGTTGCTTAGGGCCATCTCTGTCTGGCCCCCCTTTACGGGCCGCTTCGAAGCTCGTCAGCCGGGGCTGTGCCGTGGGCTGATGGCATGGGTTGAGAGCGCATGGCTGAGACCTGTCTGCAGGCGTAGCGGCCTCCCAAACCAGCTGTGCGAGCCGGCGCATTTCAAGCACCGTGTGGCGTTTGCGCCTACACGTGACTTTAACCTCTGTACGAATGCTACCATGGAGATTGTGTAAGAAGAGTGATTGAAAGTGTGCATCTTCTTCTAAGCCTGGTGTTGCCCTACCCTCAAAGTAGGCTGTGTGTAACCGACTGAAATATGCGCGAGGGGTTTCAGACCTCTGATGTCTGACCCTCAAAGCATTGAGCACCGCAGACGGGTAGTCTCGAGGGCGCTCGTACTCTCCTATCATCCATGCGCGTAATTTGGGATAGCTATCAGCTATGTCTGGGGAAAGTGAATCCAAATCCTTGCGCACTCTGGGGCCGGATGTTTTCCAAATTAGTTTAACTTTCTCATATGACGTTGCGTCTGGCATGTCTTGGAAACATCGTTCTATTTCTCTGAAATAGTCACTCACGTGTCTGTTTGTACCGTAAGGGTCAAACTTCTCAACATCTTGTGCCAGTATATCAAGAACACGGAGTCTAGCTACGCGGGTCGTCTCTGCGTTACGCGTGTGAGACCCATCGGAGCAATCTGTCTCTGAGCTGCTGTGACAATCGCGTGTGAGGGGTCTTCCCCGGGCTGCGACTGACTGTGGGGTGACTATGGGGACAATTTCGTTTCTGTCTACCTCATACACTGGACTCTTTTCCTGGGTGGCCTTCTCGCTGGCTTGCGTGGAATGGTCTAAGTGTGTCACCTGTATTGTCTCGGGATTCTCACGAGACGGGAGGAGGGGCTGCTGTTCTACAACATTCTTACTACCTATTATGGCTGCCTCCAATATGCTCATGCGATTAGAAAAGCTTTCTTGCGTGTGCTTAAGCTCATTTCTAATTTCATTGGCTTCTCTAGCTACCTTCTCACGGTCAGCTATGACGTCATGCACTTCAGTGCGGAGCTGGTTGATTTGCAATCTCAGCTCGTGGGATTGGAGCAAAATTAACATGCCTATTGCTTCTTGGCTATCGGCAGTTGATTCTGGGGCATTGATTTGCAATAGCGTTTTCTGAATTTCTAGCGTGCATTGTTCCTGACTGAGATTTTGAACCTTCAGTCTATTATGCAACGAGACCTGGGTAAGGTCTGCGATGAGATCAGAAAGCTGCGGGTTTTGACCGCTTTCTAGACAGTTAGAGGGTGCCATTTTGTTGGCAACAAAATGAATAATTAATTATGCTGGTAATTAATATGTTAATTAATTTAAATTCAATTCAAAATAATCAAATTGTTAATTACGGTAATAATTAATTAATTCAGGGTTTACTAACTAACCGTTGCTGGGGTGTTAGTATGTTCTCACACTGTTGACTACTGTCTATACACATCTGAATGTATACCTTAGCAGTTGTCTAATGCAAACAGTATTTCATCTGTATTTGTACAAGTTCTAGAAGTCATTAAACCAGTCCTCGGACGGCGCACCAAAATATGTAGGGGTAATCCCACATTTATTGGACGCGAGGAGTATTCTTCCTCACGCAGGGGCACCAAAATATGTAGGAGTAATCCACATATCTTGGGACGCGAGGAGTATTCTTCCTCACGCAGGGGCACCAAAATATGTAGGTAAAACTACATCTTTGGACGTGAGGAATATTCTTCCTCACGCAGGGGCAGCAAAATATGTAGGGTCAACTACAATTAATGGGTACGACGTTAAATGTAAGGGAAGTACAGTAATGTAATTATAATTACATTAATAAGTATAACATTCTTATACAGTTCCAAATACGTAATGTGTTATTAATATATGTGAGGAATAAGAGTATAAGAAATGATGCACGAAGAGTGTGTTAAACTCTTCACGCTGGGTATCAATAATGTGTAGGTGTGTACTTATGGAATCGTCAATTGTCTAATTAATGATTGCATAAAACACGGTTCATGACCGTCTCATAAAATCATGACCATTATTGACAAATAATCTGAAGGTTTTGTGTGAATTCTTTTCTGGTTGACTTCGTAGAAATTGTTCAAATAAGACAAACACGGTTCACCACAATGTACATTTATTGTAAAAGCATCATCCGGTCATAACACTGATACAGTCAATGTGACTTGCAGGGCATAAGAACTTAGGTAAAATATACAATATATACACGGGGTATGAGAGGATGCGCTCTGTGTGTGTGTGTGTGTGTGTGTGTACGCTATGCGAGAGAGAGAAAGAGAGAGAGAGAAGGGGGAGGCGCGCGCTCGGTGGAGCCGCGCATCTCTGACACCGCGTGTGCCGAGCGGTGGGAGGAGAGAGAGAGAGATGTATGTTCTATGAACTATGGCTCAAATGATTCTGCGCAGCGCTGCGCGCAGGACCGAAATATGAGATACGAGGAGGGGCGTTAAGCTTTCGGCTGATGAAGCGGGAACTTATCTTCAAGATAGAATTCGAGCTAATCAGAGAATACTGTCCTTTGTCTAAAGGCTTTACAGTATGTGTGGGGGGAGGGAAAAGGGAGCGTTTGGCGCTCTTTTCCGACAATAGCTTACGTCCTCGACTCAGTGACTCAATGGTTTAAAACACTGGTACGTGTATCTCTGTGAGTGGGTAATTTACATGTGGGTGCAAGTATGGCCTATGGCAATATTGCAACTAATGTAAACTAAGAATAGCGTGTGGCTATCTGTGGTGATGAGAGGGGAGAAAGAGAGAAAGAAAAGAAAGAACAGATAGAACAAAATAACCCAAAATAAAATATATCACACTCTACAAGTGTGGATATTTAAACACAACTCCTCAAAGCTATGTAACAGTTCTAACTGCGTATCTTTGCCCAATTTCGTGCTTACTGCGTTATCCTTGGTAGGAAGAGAGAGAATTTCTTTGATCTCTCGGGCGAAGTGGGTGTGCGCGTCGCTGTGCGCGCGAGTTTCCTTTGTTCTCCAAGCTGCTCGGGTAGGCTACTGTCTGGGGTCCGAGCGATACCACGCGGTTCCGGCGCGAGGCTGTGATATGTCCAAAAAGTCTTGCTTCGTTGAACGGGGGAAAGGAAAGTGGTATTTCGTTGTGTAGTCCGATTGTCTTTGCGGTGCCGTCCTGCGAAGGTCCAGTGAGAAGGGCGGGTGCACGTAGGTCCGTTCCACGCGTAATAACTATACCGGCTGTCCACTCTCTTGGGGAACAGACAATCAAGCCTCAACCGAATCTTTTTCGACTCCAGGGAGGTTCCTTTGATTTCAGTACTAGTAAAAGATTAACAATTGTCCGTACAAAAGTTATCCTATAGCGCGTGAGTTCCTCGTGTGTCCTGACTCACTGCTCTCCTAGCAGTGTCCGCAAAAGTCAAATGCAATACAAACGAAAAACCGGTTGAAGGAAGAAATATATCGCCTGTAGTGTTAACCGGCCAAGATAACTTACAGTTTCAATAATTTCTAAAATAGCCGTCCCTCTAAGGAGACGTGTCCTGGCACGTCTCACATCTCGATGGGGAAGTCCGGCGTCCGGCCTAGGGCGTCGGCCTTAGGGGAATAGAGAGATAGCTCTCTCCTTTACCTGGGGTTTTATACATACGGGGCGGGGCTGAGCCACGTATGTAATCTGATCAGGTACAGTAGGAAACAAAATGGTGTCTGTATTTTACAAAATGGCAGGCATTCGTAAAATGAGGGGAAATGAATTAAACTTTAGGGGTAATAACGCCTACATCATCAATGCATTTTGTGATGTAGGAGGTCACGGTGTCTGTGTACTCCTCAATGTCAATGTGGTTGCTGTGGGTGGCAGCTGTTTTGAACATGTCCCAATCTGTGGTTTCAAAGCAGTCTTGTAGTCGTGACACGGCTCCCTCTGGCCATTTTCTCACCTCCTTCAGAGCTGGTTTGGTGAGTTTTACCTTTTGTCTTTAGGCTGGCAGTAGCAGAATCGTTTGGTGGTCTGATAGGCCGATGTGGGGGATGGGCTTTGCCTTGTATGCTCCTTGTTTTGGGGTATAAACAAAGTCCAGGGTGTTTTGTCCTCTTGTTGGAAAGTTAACATGTTGGTGAAATTTTGGAAGTACTGTTTTGAGATTTCCGTGGTTGAAATCTCCCATGACCACTGTGAAGGCATCTGGGTGTGCATCTTGTTGTTCACTGATTCCCCGATGCAGCTCGTTCAGTGCCTCGCTTCTGACGCTGTTGGTGTTGCTAGGAGCGAGGTAAACTGCGACCAGTAGAATGGCGGATATTTCTCTTGGTAAATAGAAGGGTCGGCACTTGATGATCATGAACTCCACTAGTGGAGAGCAGTGTCTCTGTACCACCGTAGCATTTTTGCACCAAGCATCATGTGTGTAAACACATATTCCTCCCCCTCGTTTTTTCTCTGCAAGGGCTCTGTCCGCTCGGTGGCACGTAAGTTGCTCCAGTTGTAAAGCCGAGTCGGGTATGCCGTCGTTCAGCCATGATTCTGTAAACACGGTCACACAGCAGTTCCTCACAGTTTTGTTCGCTGATCTTAGTAGCCGTATGTCATCCATCTTATTGTCCATAGATCTTACGTTTGCCAAGAGAATTGATGGTATTGCTGGACGAGTTGGGTTGGCTGCAAGCCGTGTTTCGACGCCACCTCGTTTGCCTCTCTTCCTAATTCTGGAGCACCTCTTTCGCCGTCTCCATGTAGGCGAAGCAGACGGGTCCGATGTATGCCGCCGTAGTATCCCCAGTTCTTCCATTGTCTCTGTTGGTATATCCAATACATCGCTTAAGTTGTCCATTCTTATCTGCAACAGCTGTTGCCGACTGTACATGCGTTCCGACATAGTTTCCGACGATAGACATTTCGAATGACACATTATAACACAAATAAACACTGCGAGTTGGGAGAGTAAGGAGTCGCTGCAGCTACGTGCGCCACGTCCGGAAGTCTTGTGGTACTGTAGTGTAGCTCATCTTCTCCTCCGCCTCCATCTTGTCTCTTCCTCCTCCTCCTCAATAGTAACGTTGCATTAGCAGTTTTTATAATCTGTTTCAATTAAGTGCTTTTTTCACCAATGGAGGTAGTGTTGAGCACTCTCTCTCTCTCTCTCTCTCTCTCTCTCTCTCTCTCTCTTCTCTCTCTCTCTTTCTTCTATCTCTGCTGCTCTGCTCCGTTGTTCCTCCATGTTATGGCATCCCAAGTTATCACATCCAGGCTGCACTACACCTCCCCATGAACTCCTCTGCACCTCCTCTCAGCTCCTCTGCACCTCCCCATGAACTCCTCTGCACCTCCTCTCAGCTCCTCTGCACCTCCCCATGAACTCCTCTGCTCCTCCTCTCAGCTCCTCTGCACCTCCTCTGCACCTCCTCTCAGTTCCTCTGCACCTCCTCTGCACCTCCTCTCAGCTCCTCTCAGCTCCTCTGCTCCTCCTCTCAGCTCCTCTGCACCTCCTCTCAGCTCCTCTGCACCTCCTCTCAGCTCCTCTCAGTTCCTCTGTGTGTTCCGGTTTGCTCTTGCTCAGGGCCGGATTAAGATGACCTTGGGCCCCTAGGCTACAGGTTGCTGTGGGGCCCCTGAGAAGGCAAATTTCACTACAAATGTACATAGTCTGTGTCATAATTACAAGCTAGGAATTGAGTATAACATGTCTACCAACTGTACTGAACACAACAGATACAATTTCCAATGCTGCATCTTGTCACAATCCAGCAATTTTTCACTTTTGGCGAAGCAGGGGCCCTCTGGCAGGTTAGGGGCCCTAGGCTGCAGCCATATATAGCCTGTGCATTAATCCGGCCCTGCCCTTGCTCCTTATGTATGCAGATGAGATGACACACCATCGGTCCTGAAGACAATCTCCATTGTTCAAGGAAGATGTAATAGGTAGAGGTAGAGAGAGAGAAAGGGAAAGGAAGAGTGTGTGATTGATGATGGATGGATGGACATTAAACCAGACAGACATAGAGAGATTGAGAGAGAGAGTGGGCGAGAGAGAGAGAGAGAGATAGATAGATAGAGAGAGAGAGAGAGAGAGAGAGAGAGAGAGAGAGAGAGAGAGAGAGAGAGAGAGAGAGAGAGATAGAGAGAGAGAGATTGAGAGCGAGAGAGAGAGAGAGATTGAGAGAGAGAGAGAGAGAGAGAGAGAGAGTGGGAGAGAGAGAGAGAGAGAGAAACAGAGAGAGAGAGAGAGAGTGCTCCACACCATCCCCATTACTTAAGGAACGGGTTCCTTTCACGTTGGCCAGCGTCTGTCTCATACTATACAAGGAGCCGTAAATACACAAACGAGACGCTCCATTTAACTCCCAGCACCGCAATCGAATGCGACGATCCCCTGCCAATGCCAATGCCACCGCTCACCGCCACCATCACTATACACAGTGACCTTCGCAGTGCTAATTGAACACCTACAGAGTAAGACTAATAGCATGGAAGTCAACAAGTGGGGACAAAGGGGTCAGCTGCCCCTGCCCCTGCCCCTGCCACCGCTCACCGCACCGCCACCACTATACGTACACAGTGAATTTCGCAGTGCTAATTGAACACCTAGAGAGCTGGACTGCTGACAGCTTTTGCTGGGCCCAGGGCAAAGTCATCTAAAAAGGGCCTCCCAGCATACAATGTCATGAGGACCCATTTCTGGGACCTTTCTCTCCCTGCGCCCTGGGACAGCTGTCCCCTTTGTGCCCCCCCCTGTCGGCACCCCTGGCTACCACTATGAATTTCGCAGTGCTAATTGAACACCTACAGAGTAAGACTAATAGCATGGAAGTCAACAAGTGGGGACAAAGGGGTCAGCTGTCCAGGGTCCAGGGAGTTGGGGGGGGGGGCATAATTGGGTCCTCATTACAATGGATGTATTAGGTGGGGACCCTTTCAGATGACTTTATCCTGTGCCCAGCCAAAGCTGTCAGCGGCCCTTGCTCACAAAATGCTGTAAAACAAATGAAAAATAAAATAAAGAAAAATAACAAGGGCACAATATATTAACTCTTCGTTGCCCGCTTCCTTAACTAATTGGATTAACAAACGCCTATCTCCCACAGGATACTTTTATTAGCTGCCTTCCCAGCAGTGGATAGATACGTACACAGTAAATGGCTGAGTTGAATTCTGCTTTCTGAGTGTTGAATGAACTCTGCCCCGTTTACTATGCAGTCACTGCTGGGAATGGAAGCCAATAAAGAAGCCTCTGAGAGACAGCTGTTTGTTAATCTAATTAGTTTCAGGAAACGGAAAACGAAGAGTTAATCAGTGTTTCCCACAGAAATTTCGGAAACTATGGGGGCAGCCGGGATTTTTTTTCCCGGGGGGGGGTCTTTTCACGCGGGCCTTTAGGGGGGGGGGGGATGTATTTACGCAGCGTAAATGC
>NC_085867.1:2981705-2986705 GCF_034702125.1 Engraulis encrasicolus
ACAGCAAGAAGAGGGCCTTCAAGGAGGGCAACACTGAGGAGTTGAGGAGTACCCAGAGGGAACTGAAGAGAGAGCTGAGGGCTGCTAAGGAGGCGTATGGGAGGAAAGTGGAGAGGAAGATGGAAAGCAACCCAAGGCAGTTATGGCAGGGCATCAGAGCGATGACCGGTTTTGGCGCCAAGAGTGGAGGGGCTGAGGGCAACAAAGACAGAGCAGATGAGCTTAATCTGTTTTACAACAGATTTAACTGCCCATCTGTAGACTGCACGGCTCGCAGTACAACTCCCACCATGCGGTGCCCCCCTCCCCACTCTCCCACCACTGAAGACATCTCAACACCTTTGGTCTGTGCAGCCCTCACCTCACCCATCCCCCCTCAGCCCCCAGCACTCACACTGGATCCCCCTCCCCCTCCTCCTACCTCCTCTGAATTCCCCTGCACCTCTCCCATCCCCCCTCTCCCCCCAGCTTTGACACTGGACCTCCCTCCTCCTCCTCCTCCTCCCTCCTCTGAATTCCCCTGCACCTCTCCCATCCCCCCTCTCCCCCCAGCTTTGACACTGGACCTCCCTCCTCCTCCTCCCTCCTCTGAAGTCCCCTGCACCTCTCCCATCCCCCCTCTCCTCTCAGCTTTCACACTGGACTCCCCTCCTCCTTCTCCCACCTCCTCTGAAGTAACGTGCACTGACACACCTACACTGATGGAACCTCTCCCCACCCCTCCCCCACCACAAACGGAGCAGCCACCCCCCACCATTACGACAGGACAAGTTAGGAGCGCACTGCGGAGGCTTAAGCCGAAGGCCAACGGACCTGATGGGGTCAGCGCCAGACTCCTCAGGACCTGTGCAGAAGAGCTAGCTGAGCCACTGCAACACATATTCAATAAGAGTCTGCATGCGGGTAAGGTGCCCACACAGTGGAAAACCTCATGCCTCATACCTGTCCCCAAAAAGCCACACCCCAAAGAACTAAACGACTACAGACCGGTAGCCCTCACATCCCATATAATGAAGACATTCGAGCGTGCGCTGCTGCTCAACATACTGAAACCCCAAGTTCACCACGCACTAGACCCACTACAATTTGCCTACCAGGAGAAGGTGGGAGTTGAGGATGCTATTCTGTATCTGCTGCACAGAGTGCATTCTCACCTGGACAAGGGAAGCAGTGCTGTTAGAATCATGTTCTTTGATTTCTCCAGCGCCTTCAACACAATACAGCCACTCCTGTTGAGAAACAAACTACTGCAGATGGGAGTGGAGACGGGGCTGGTGAACTGGATCACAGACTACCTCACAGGAAGGCCCCAGTTCGTCAGACTAGGTGACCTCACATCAGAGACTGTAGTCAGCAGCACTGGAGCTCCACAAGGAACGGTGCTTTCCCCCGTACTGTTCACCCTGTACACCACGGACTTCAACTACAACACGAAGACCTGCCACATGCAAAAGTTCTCGGATGACACGGCCATTGTTGGATGCATCAAAGATGGGCAGGAGGGGGAGTACAGGGGGCTGGTGGAGAACTTTGTCAAATGGTGCAGAACCAACCAGCTGCGGCTGAACACCACCAAAACCAAAGAAATGGTGATTGACTTCAGGCGAACCACCCCACCCCTGGTGCCTGTCTCTATTGAGGGAGAGACTGTGGAGACAGTCTCCACATACAAGTACCTGGGTGTTCACCTGGACTCTAAACTGGACTGGTCTGCCAACTCACATGCACTGTACAAGAAAGGCCAGAGCAGACTCTACTTTCTGAGAAAGCTGAGATCTTTCAATGTCTGCAACAGACTCCTGCAGATGTTCTACCAGTCTGCAATGGCCAGTGTGCTCTCCTATGCTGTGGCATGCTGGGGTGGCAGCATTAGGAAAAGAGATGCTGGACGGCTTGACAGGCTGGTGAGGAAAGCAGGGTCTGTTGTAGGCACAGAACTGGACGCCCTTACAACCACAGCTGACAAGAGGACACTTAGCAGATTGGACTCTATTTTGGACAACTACAAGCACCCACTGTACCCAGTCCTCAACAACCAGAGAAGCCTGTTCAGCTACAGACTGCGCGCCATCTCCTGCAATACAGACAGTCTGCGGAAGTCCTTTGTACCCAGGGCCATTCAGCTTTTCAACATTGCACAGAAGGACACACAGAGAGAGATCATCATAGGGGACTGGACTGCATAAACAGATCCCACTCCTGCACACTCTTTTTACCTGGACTCTCTACCCTTCGACTCCTTTCCAGCGGAATGTACAGCTGCGTGTGTGTGTGTGTGTGTGTGTGTGTGTGTGTGTGTGTGTGTGTGTGTGTGTGTGTGTGTGTGTGTGTGTGTGTGTGTGTGTGTGTGTGTGTGTGTGTGTGTGTGTGTGTGTGTGTGTGTGTGGGTAGAGACTCATGACTCCTGACTACTGACACTCCTGGACTATGTACACTTTATTTTTGGTGTGTGTGTGTGTGTGTGGGTGTGTGTGTGGGTTGTGTGTGTGTGTGTGGAGTGACACAGGGGACGACTTGTGTTTAACCCCCCATCTCTTTTTCTAAGGAATACAATGGACATACTAGGCAGAGAGACTATGGACACTCCTGGACACTTTATGGCCACCTTGTCTTGGCTACTATGTGTCACTTAGCTAAGGCACATGTGAACACTGTGGACACTTTACACTTTATTTTCTTGGTTTGTGTGTGTGTGTGTGTGTGTGTGTGTGTGTGTGTGTGTGTGTGTGTGTGTGTGTGTGTGTGAGAGAGAGAGATGCCTTGGCAATAAGTATGCAACAGTGAGCTATATATGATTATTTTATTTTATGTGTAAATATGTGTGTTATGTCTTGTGGACAATGTCTTTATGTCTTTATTTATGTGTGTATGCTACTTGACACCTTAATTTCCCCCTGGGATCAATAAACGATACTCTACTCTACTCTACTCTACTCACACACTACACACGCCATATAATGTAAACTCTCTATACTACACACACACACACTACACACGTCATATAATGTATACATATAGATGAAAGCATGATGGTTGAGATCTAACTCGTGTACTGTAGATGAAAGAGTTGATGACAGTTGGGAATGAACCTGTTTGAATGAAGAGTTTCCTCTAAATGCACGTTTGTGTGATGTTCAAAGGCAACGCATGGAGGGGTTGAAAGGCTATACAGAGGATACAGTGTGAGTTTTTGAAAATGCACTCTCGATACTGATATAGTGTGTGTGTGTGTGTGTGTGTGTGTGTGTGTGTGTGTGTGTGTGTGTGTGTGTGTGTGTGTGTGTGTGTGTGTACATGCACATTGGCAATGTGGTTCACTTGGGAATAGAGTCGAGCTTTGTGTATGACTGTGTGTGATGTTCAAAGGCAATGCATGTGATAAAAGCTAGCATCTATGCTGTCCAACTTATTATAACGTCCTGTCAAAAATGGTGTATCGTATAGTTGTGGTGGTGCATTGCAAGTCAACTTTATTATGTAAAAACAAGGTAGCAACAGTGTCAAACAGCTTCAACTTGTACAAAATGCAGCAGCAAGGGTTCTTACAAAAACAAGGAAGTTCGACCACATTACTCCAATTTTAAGATCGCTGCATTGGCTCCCAATAAGCTACAGAATTCGATTTTAAGGCAATGCTACTTGAGTTTAAATCATTGAATGGAATGGCACCCACATATCTACTGGAAATGTTTCAGCTATATGCACCAACCAGGGCCTCGTTTCCGAAAGGGCCTTAAGTACTACTTAACGCTAAGTGCTACTTAAGTTCACACGTAACACCATCGTAGAGCTCACGGAGCGTTTCCCAAAGCCAACTTAGCAAAGAACCATCGCAGGTTGACACGTAACGCTAAGAGAAATCCACGAGTGGTCTGAAGTAGTCTTAACGCGCTAAGATTGATCGTAACGGCATGGCACAGTGGAGACACCCACAGGATATGAAGGGAAAAGAAGAAAGTTGCGCATAAGATTGCTGTTTTAAGACGCAAGTGGCATGGCACAGTGGAGACACCCGCAGGAAAAGAGGAAACTTGCGCTTCAAGTTGATGTTTTAAGACGGGAGTGTAAATATCATGGCACCACAGTTGACACTGTAACGAAAATAAGAAGGTAACATTAATTGTGTAAGTGTATACAATAAAAGCAATGTGTTTGGAAAATATTTTACAGGCAGTAAAATAGTTCAGCTGCGTTTGATAAATCAGGGCATAAATCAGGGCATAAACTGTGATCAATCATAATTTGGGTGGGTGCTTCATGAACAAGAACAAGGCATCCACATGCAAAATAAATAGGGGGCTTCGGCGGCCAGAGACAAGAGTGGTGATGTCGGAAGGCCACTACCAAAACATAAAAAAAGAAAAACGGTCAGCGAGTCGTTGCGCCCTCTTTCATTTTCAAGTACCCTAGAAAGGGAAGGCGACGCAGAAAAGAAGACACGATAGTTGTAGGCTAAGGGTAAGCTATGACATAAAAAAGGCAGCGATGGGGATTCGTGTAGATTTTTTGTTTTAATAACAGCAGACTGCCGTGCAAAATGTTCCTCACAGTTGTTAAAGCCTTGAGTGCGCGGTAGGCTACTTTGCGCGCTGTTCCCCAAATGCGCATCCCAATTTGGAACTCCTAGGCCTTGTCATCATTAAGCACGATAACCAACTGCACGCGCTTTGTCTGGTTTAACAGCGTAGCTCATGGTTTTGCATGATTGTGTGTGTGTGCATTTTATTTCATTTGCCAAGAATAACTCCTGTCGATAGTTGCAAACTGCTACAAATGTAGTCCCACCCTTATAGAAAACAACTTTTGATACTGACACACGCCTTACATTTTGTAAATGGTTTAGCAGCAGACGACGGCGCAGTTCACTCCGAGGACACTTCAGCACCACATATGTGGACAGCGATCCTTAAGAGCGACGCTACGAATGATCTTAGAGGCTGTGCACGCGCGTTCACGTACGAGTGTCTTTGGGAAACAGTCGTAGGAAATCTAAGAACATT
>NC_085867.1:2991705-2994205 GCF_034702125.1 Engraulis encrasicolus
TAGAACGAGGGTGGAACAAATTATTGACCATTTGCTGCCTATAATTGAATATCTCTAAAAACACCTGTTGAACACCTGTTCTCGTTGCATTTAAAAAAAAAATATATATCTACTTCATGCATTCTCCTTCATACTATCTTTCTACTAGGCTGGGAACTCCCATACTGCCTTTAGTTCTACACAATCGTTTCGATCTGAAAGACAGTCTCGCGAGGATTCTTAGGGCCCAGCCCACCTGGGGGCCCCCCCGGTCGCCCTCCTATGGAAAATGTTCCATGGAAAATGTTCTTGGGGGGGGGGGGGGGGGGGGGGGGGGGTGGGGGGGGGGGGGGGGGTGGGCATGAAAGGGGTTGATCCTGGGGCCCCAAATTTGGTGCTACGTCCCTGCATCCACGCACGTCATCAGCATTGAATAATTCACACTAACTTGCTTCTAAGTGACAGAAGAGCCTCGCTGTGGCGTATACTGCACTCAAGAGATAATTTCTCCTCCATGCCATGATGCTGACAGGAAAACGTCATGTCACTCACTGGCCTGCTCACCTTCTTCTGATCCCCAGATGCCATTTATAGCCATAGACAAGATATATACAGTTTTTCGGGATGTCTATCTTACCCAGACATTCTTAAAGCGACAGTATCTACAATTTCTGGAAATAAGCTCATGAACTCCCGGAGTATAACAGTTGAGATTTACTTTTCTCTTGTTCTATGAGCCTTCCGTGCAACACATATAGGCACCTTAAATACAGTTTTTTCAGGATGGTTATCCACACATTCGTAAAGGTGTTCTGTGGGTGAGTAGGTGTTGCAACCATGCTGCTCATTGAAACTGAGATGCCTGTTGCCAAATTTGATCTTTTCATGAATATAAACTGATATTTACTAGCATGACCTAAGTGATACAGTGATTTTTGTAGCTAACAATGTCTATTTCTGGAAATTCAAAATGGCGGACCATGGAGATGATCCCCCTTTTAATGCATGAAAAGTGCAATTTTCCCAGTCACTATGAGTCGAATGTGTTGGTGGTGGTACTCAAGTATTCATGAAAAAGTTAACATTTGTGAATTACACAGTGCACCTTTAAAGCGACTGTTTGCAATTTCTGGAAATAAGCTCATTAGCTCCCCGCCCCAAAGTATAACAATTTCAGATTTACTCTTCTCCTGTTCTTCCAACTATGCTATGAGCCTTCCATGCAGCTCCATGGGAACTCCAAGCATGCCAGCATCATTGAACCGGATCATAGCAGCAGATATATTTTAGCGCGGAAATGTAAGCCTGTGGCGTTAAGTTCTGCTAGGAAGACGAGACGGTACCTCACTCTCATCACTGCCCTTAATTATCCAATCACAGCCCCCGGACGGGGAATCCCGCCACGTCACTCGCTTATCCTCAGCTTTCAGCCAATAGAATGTCTACGCCTTGGTTTTAAAACTCTGTTTCCGCTCTTTGCTACTCAGAGTAAGCTGGCACCGACGCCCCACCTCCATCCCCTTCAACCTCCATCTCCTGCAACCTCCGTCTCCTTGGACCCCATCTCCTTCAACCTCCGTCTCCCGATGTCCTGGTTCCCTGGTCCGCTTCATCCCCATCAGCCTCATCCCCATGAGCCACTGTCCTGTAATGGGGGTAGGCTTTGCCCCCTGCCTCATCATCGGCAGGAAATGAGCCCCCCGTTTTACAAATTATATTCTGCAGGTCGGGGACCTGCGCCAAAGAGAAATGTTGACTCCCTATATATTAATAAATACCTTTCATTTAATTTTGTCTATCAAGTCTTCTATGGTAGAAATGTAAGCCTGTGGCGTGAAGTTCTGCTAGGAAGACGAGACGGTACCTAACTTTCATTTTATTTGTCAATCGAGTCTTCTATGGTAGAACTATAAGATTAATGACACCAGACTCAGAGAATTATTGAAAGGACTGGAGAAAGGCAAAACTCAATTATTTAACTCGTGGGTAAGTGTGAAATGAGCACATAATCCACACATTTGAACTCTCACACTCAAATTTCACAACTCCTGTTACATTAGCAAAATGATGCTGATTATCTGTATCGACACAGTGTGCTCTGAACGTATCCAGCTTGTGTGGATCCACCTTCTAACAAACCTTTGAAAATCTCACAGGCTTTTGTTTGTGACAGTAGTAAGTTAGGGTCCACGTCCCATTTTACTATAAACAAGTCATGTTTAAGGCCCTGTGAAGTTTTGTGTATATATTTTTTTCTGCTGTGCATACTGATTTTATTCCAGAAGTGACTGTGTGCTGTTTGGATTTACTAGCTGTCGAGTTTCTGTCTTTGTGGTTGTGCTGTACCTTCAATGTTTCTTAGACTGAAGAAAATGCTACTTTACTTTGGCCTTCTGAAACGTCTCGATGTTGACACTTGACACATCTGGTGCTATCAACATAATGTCTAATACAATAATATTGTATTGTTGATAGATACTGTATATTGGTACAGATTATGTAAATGCATGAAACAACAATT
>NC_085867.1:3005192-3010192 GCF_034702125.1 Engraulis encrasicolus
ACAGCCGAAAAAAGGACACTTAGCAGATTGGACTCAATACTTGAAAATGACAGACACCCCCTGCACCCGTTTCTGGCCAACCAGAGGAGCCTGTTCAGCTACAGACTCCGGGCCTTCCCCTGCCGGACAGACAGACTACGGAAGTCCTTTGTCCCCAGGGCCATCCAGCTCTTCAACACCACACAGAAAGAGACAATTAAAGAGATTGTCATTGGTGACTGGACTGCATAAACTAGCCCCCCACACTGGAACACTCAACCTGCAGCCACTACACCCTCCACCCCACCCCCCCCCTTCCCGATTCTTTCTCTACTGAACAGTTACACTTCATCCCACCCCCACCCCCTAACCCCCACCCCCCGGAGCAAGCGCCTGCACTACCTTGGACACTTTGAGGGTTGCCCAATACAGGACAATAACCCACTACACCCCACCTCAGCTACCTCACCCCCTGGAATAGCTGCCGTGAACTACTCAGCTTTTGCATGGACAATAATTAGAACTTCTTTGGCTCTTGTATGTGTACTTGACATGGTTATTTTGTTTTTCTGTGAGTGTGAATGTATGCAACATGACACCCTACCAGGACCTTGTGTCTGTGCAGGGATGTGTGTGTGTGTGTGTGTGTGTGTGTGTGTGTGTGTGTGTGTGGGGTTGTGTGTTGTGTGTGGGTGTGTGTGTGTGTGTATGTGTGTGTGTGTGGGTGTGGGTGTGGGTGTGGGTGTGGGTGTGGGAGGGGGGTTGGGGGTGGGTTTGTGTGTGTGTGTGTGTGGGACAATGTGTGTGTGAGTGTGTGTGTGAGAGAGAGAGAACATGTGTGTATGTGAGATAATGTGTGGCGGTAGTACTCAATATATATTTTTCCTGTAATGTTCAATTATGTGTATAATGTCTTGTGTATGTTTTGTATTTGTGTATTTATGTAAGCTGACAGACACCTTAATTTCCTTCGGGATTAATAAAAGTACTCTACTCTACTCTACTCTACTCTACTCTACTCTACACACACACACACACACACACACACACACACACACACACACACACACACACACACACACACACACACACACACACACACACACACACACACACACACACACACACACACACACACACACACACAAAACACATACAAACACACACACACACACACATACTGCTGCTGGTGTATTTAATAAACCTTTTTTAATTATTTATTTTCTTCAAATGCTACTATTACTATGTCAGAACGCTATAAAGGACTTTTAGAAAAAGCACAACAAAATACCTCCTCTTAATGTATGTTCTCTACAAGTCTTCTGTTGTCCAGTCTTGCACTTTAAATGTCTGTATGAGCAATGTCTACGTCCATACTGTCTATGTCCATGTATGAGTACTGTCTATGTCTATACTGTCTATGTCCTTACCTAGATTAGTCTATGTCTACATGGGAGAGCAAGAAACGCAATTTCAAATTCTTTGTATGACCAGTGCATGTAAAGAAATTGACAATAAACTTGACTTGACTTGAATAAACACACAGTCTTTTAAAGTGCAAGACTAATAACTAGTTACAAAATATTTGCGTTCAACTAACAGCGATGACAACTTTGTGAGTGACGCAAAACCTCCCCAAATTCAATGACTGAAAAGTGTATACTGCATTATGATACTGAACTCTTTTGAACTCTCTCTCTCTTAAGGGGATCTTCTTCAATATTTTGGGAGACCTCAGCACTCCCCAGTCCTTCTTTGACTAGGGCCCTCAAATACCTTGAAGCGACACTATAGCTGCTTTCAGACTGTCAGCCTTGGCTGAACCGAGCCGAACTTGCTTTAGAGTGCTTTCAAAAAGAAGGTTATTACTGTCGAGCGGAGAGATGGAGAAACGGGTCCCTGCTGAAGGGACGCATTGTCAGATATATGCCCCTGGACGGGGTTGTCCATCAGTGTCGTCTGTATGTTTCGATGGAGTTTTGTGGAAACGTTCTTCGTGTCCGAAGTCTTTGGACGGGCTCCAGCAGTGTTAATAGTCGTTGTATTCGTCGGTTCATCTCCTGTAAAAGGTCCCATTGGGATGGTTCTTCCTGTGTAAAACGAGTTCTTTGGAATGGTTCCATAGGTTTTACTGGCTCGTAAAAGATTTGAAAAGGTGTTACTTGCAATAAAAACCTTTTGGGAGGCTTTTCCTCCTCCCTGTGTGCTTCTGCTTCACCCAAGTCTGTGAGATATTTGTGCCGGTATTGAAGAGGCCTCCGTGAGGTATTTGTGCCGGTATTGAAGAGGCCTCCGTGAGGGATTTTCCTCCTTTAATACTGTGGTACTTTGGGAGCTTTTTGCTCAGTGGGAAATAAAGGTCTTTCGGTTGCTCGAGAGAGAGGTTTCACTGATTCTCCCATCTCCATCTGAGACATGGCCGTAACTACCATTGGGCACACAGAGGTCATGTCCTCTGTCCTATTTGTTCTGTAATATGATCAACAGTGATAAATTCAGTCTGTATACGCCAATCCCATGCCATCTTCAAGGCAGTGATTAATGACAACAAACTTAAAAGTTTGATTGAAGAGTTTGAAGCATTCTAAATGCATAGCACGCAGTATTTGGCCTCGGTATTTGAAAATGTCTCGTTACGGTCCTGGTCTGAGACACGGCTTTTTCTGGCGTGATGTGTTATTTGGGAGGGCCTCCCTGGTGTACAACACCTACTAACCCTACTTAGCATCTGACTTCTTGTTATGTATATTTCCTGTGCACGTTGTATCTGCTAGCAGTGGTGGACAAAGTAAAGGTAAAAGTAAAAAAGAAATAAACACAGTTTCTTTCCAACACAGGTAACTTATCTGAGTAAAAAGTAGACCAATATACTTGTCTTACGATAAGCTGGTTCTGCACAGGTTGGGTTTGTGGTGGGTCCTTGGAAGGTTTTTATTGTTTTTCAGTAATAACAAAGTCTATCTCAATAGGTAGGTAAAATGGAGTTAACGGTGTAAGAGCTATGTAGCATCATGTGCTACTCTTGTAATTATACCACGAAAGTACTTTTACTTTTTCTTTGTCCACCACTGTCTGCTAGTGATGTTGGCTATGATTATGTCCTTGATTGTAAGTCGCTTTGGCTAAAAAAGCGTCTGCCAAATGCAATGTAATGGGGCTCCATCTCTGTGTTGTAAGTACCTGCTGGGCTTTGGCAGGGAAGCCACCAGAGGGGGGGCAAAGCAGTCAGTTGTCCTTGGTCCAGGGAGAGGGGGCACGTCAGAATTGGGCCCGTCTTGCATTGTACAGTACACCATAGGTAAGGTGGAGG
This sequence comes from Engraulis encrasicolus, assembly GCF_034702125.1. Taxonomy (NCBI): domain Eukaryota; kingdom Metazoa; phylum Chordata; class Actinopteri; order Clupeiformes; family Engraulidae; genus Engraulis; species Engraulis encrasicolus. The sequence continues at coordinate 3,008,482 of NC_085867.1, forward strand.
GAGCCTGTCCTGGGCCCGGCCAAAGCTGTCAGCGGAGGCACTGGCTACGGTAACTGCAGACAAATGGCTGGGGAGCCACAGGCAAGGATTTAATCAAATAAGAGAGGTCAGGAAGAAGAGCTAATACGAGATCAATACCACGAGGAGAGAGGGAACAATAACCGCTCCTACTATTCATTTCCTTTTCCCGTCTGACTCCTTCACCCTTCCTCGTTTCTTTATACGGTTTCTTCTTCTTGTGGAAGCATCACATGCTAGCGTAGTGTTTCTCAACAGGGGCGGTACAGCACCCCCAGGGGGCATTGGGGAGCTCTAGGGGGTAGTTGAGAGGGATGCAGCTAAGAAGGGGCGGTGCTGAGTTGCCATTGGGGTGGCATTGGTCCATTTAATTTTTTAAAAATAAGGGGGTGTTGTCAGACTTTCGATGAGGTGAAGGGGGCGTCGGGAGGCTTGTGATGAGGCCAAGGGGGTGTTTGTTCAAAAAGGATTGAGAACCACTGTGTCTAGCGCAATAACGTGCTATCAGCATAGAAACTCACTGAAAGGAGCCATTAAGTATGCAGGCAAAGAAAATAACTGGCCCTAAATAAAAGAACTGTAAGACCTTGTTGGTCCTGACAGTGGGGAAAGGGAAGCATATCACGCAAAGTTTTCTCGTACCAACTCACCTATAAAGCATGAGGCACTTCACACCCATCTCACACCTACACTGCCTTTACTTCCAGCTTCTTCCATGTGGAAGGAACTTTGCACGTTTCTCCCTGCCAGAGAGGAAAAGCCACAAAAACATTTTCACACCCCTTGTAATACATGATTTAAACATGGCTTAACCTGTGAATATGGGCCTGCAGAATGTAAGAATATTTTCATGTATGCATGGAGAGTATTGATAGCCAGTGACTCTGGTCATGGAGTTCAATGACTACCATCGCAATTCAATCATGGAAACGTTCATTTAATTTCCTTTTACAGTCAGGAAATACCATTGAACTTCGATAACACTGCACACAATAGCAAAGCCTACAGCATTTTGTTGTCCTTTATTGTTTTCAGTTTGTCTAAAACACTTAAAATGTGCAACATCTGAATGTGAAGTCTTGAAGAAGCCTCTCATGCAGGTTCAAATCATGCTGGCTGATGGAAAATGGTTATGTGAAAGTCTCGCATTCACAGTTGTTTTTGATGTTTGTTTGCAGGAAGTGATGTAAATTCTGTTTCATGGACACAGAATGGAATTTAGAGTCTTGGAGCCTTGCAGGAGCTGAGTGTTTGCTGTTTGAAGTCTTCCTCCTGATTGTTTGTGAAGCGTCCTTGACCAAGATTATGAATCGAATCCTGATGCCATTGTATTGATTGATATTTTCCATGGCAGCTCTCCCTCTCTTGGTTGAATGTGGTTTGAATTTTTATGTATTTATATACTGTAACTGTACAATAATCTAATTATTGACTTTCCTATTATAGTCAGAGTAAATCTCTCTAAATCTAGTATATTTGTCCCCCCCCCCCCCCCATTTTTAAGGAAAATTACAGGATGTCAAGTAGGTTGGTGGGGGGAGTAATTAACCAGGGCTCTCCCCCATCCTCCTGCATGACTGAGGTACCCTGAGCATGGTACTGTCCTGCCGCACGGCTCCCTTGGGGCTGCCCCTTTGCATGGGTGAGGCAAAAATGCAATTTTGTTGTGTGCACTGTGCAGTGAACACTTGTG
>NC_085867.1:3027692-3032692 GCF_034702125.1 Engraulis encrasicolus
CTGCAACTATGCTGCTCATTGAAACTGGGCTGCCTATTGCCAAATTTGAACTTGACATGAAAATGTATTAAGTAACAAACAAATATTTCCTAGTATGGTACCAAAATTCAAAATGGCGGACCATGGAGAAGATCCCCCTTTTCGTGTATGAATAGTGCAATTTTTCCAGTCATAATGAATACTTAGAATTTGATGGTGGTGGTAAGTATTCATGAAAAAGGTAACATTAGTTAATGGGCAGCGTGAATTCTGGAAATAACCAACTAAAAATCTCACACAGTGTCCCTTTAAGCTAGTAAGAGTATAGCTCACATTTGATTTTGGTGTGTGCGCTTTAATGCATGCGGGTTTATAGCTTTTGAGTTTTATGCATGTGTGTGTGCTTGAATGTGTTAATAATCCAAATTATCGGCTTGTGTCTGATATTTCAACTTTGTATTTGATTCTAATTGTTCAATTAGCCTATGTCTTCTTTATTCCTTGTTTTTCATTGTTATCACTTAATTATACTTCATTGGCTGTGTTAGTGCTTTTATTTTTGTGAAACACAAATTAACTACCTCCTATGCATGAATTCACTATACAAATAAAATTGCGTCGGCATCTGGCAGAGGTGAGGAAAAACTTAGTCGTTTACATAATATGCATAGTTTGCTCACATTGGCCATTTTGCTTTAAACTGGTTTTTTTTAGGTATTCCACACCTCTTCTCGAAAAATGCATTTGACATGTTGATAGCAGGGTCCATACCAATTAACACATAATATACGGCAGTAAAAGGTTTGAAAACCATCCTCAGTAATGTAGATGACCCAATGCATCCTGAATTTATTGTATTTAAATATATTTTTTAAAATATCCGGCGATGGTGATGAACACTTTGAGCAATCAGAAAATAATAGTCAATATTGCTTTAACCCCACTGTGTACAGTTATGTAAGACAATTTCAATATTAATGTAATGACGATATAATGATGATATGGGTTTCATTTTTAGTCAGTTGAAATGATTAGTCAGTTGAAATGATTTAGTCAGTTGAAATGATTAGTCAGTTGAAATGATTTAGTCAGTTGAAATGATTTAGTCAGTTGAAATGTTTTAGTCAGTTGGATTTAGTCAGTTGAAATGTTTTAGTCAGTTGACATGATTTAGTCAGTTGAAATGATTAGTCAGTTGAAATGATTTAGTCAGTTGAAATGATGCTGTCCAGATTATATAGGAGGTGAGAAAGTGTACTGTAATGAAATATAATAAAATGATGATTAAACCTTTGGAACGAGAGAGAGAGAGAGAGAGAGAGATAGAGAGAGAGAGAGAGAGAGAGAGAGAGAGAGAGAGAGAGAGAGAGTGTTAAGATGTGTGTGTAGTTTGAGTGCATGTAACTGTCTGTGTGCGTGAGCGTGTGTGTGTGTGTATGTATGACTGTCAGTGTGTGTGTGTATGTGTGTGTGTGTGCATGTACTGTCTGTGTGTGTGTGTGTGTATGTGTTACTGTGTGTGTATGTGTGTGTGTGTGTGTGTGTGTACACGTGTGTGTCTGCTGCCTCTTGCTTTGATTAATGTTGCGAGGTGCGGGGGCGCTAAAAGGATTTGGGCTTATTTTAGAGTCATTTCCATCTGTGCTCAGCCATGAGGAGCGGAGTAGTGCTGCACCATCGCTGCCCTATGGCCTACTGGGGGAAGATGGCACCACGGTGTGTGTGTGTGTGTGTGTGTGTGTGTGTGTGTGTGTGTGTGTGTGTGTGTGTGTGTGTGTGTGTGTGCGTGTGTGTGTGTGTGTGTGTGTGTGTGTGTGTGTGTGTGTTAGGGGTGGTACGGTTCACAAATGTCACGGTTCGGTCCATATCACGGTTTCAAGGTCACGGTTTTCGGTTTTCTACGGTTCTGGTTTTTTTTTATTTTTTTTTTAAATAAAATGTATTATATAAAAATTAGAATGAAAATGTAAGCTTATCATGGGTATGTTGAATTTGACTTCATTTAACCCAACTGAAAGAGGAAAGATATCAATGATTTTAACATGCTTCCATTTATTTCACAAAAAGGGAGAACTAAGTCCTAACTTTTAAGTTGACAAATATTCAAATATTACATGCTATAACACATTTGACGTGTAAAAATAAAACAGCTACACTCCTGTAGGCAATGGGACCATTAAGTCAGTGCAGTATGACTATTTTGGTTAATGACACACTGAGAACGAATTGGACTTTTATTTTGATACCGCTTTCTGCGAGTTTTGCGCTTATGAATCAGTTGCTTCCTATCATGAAACTGCCGGCCGTGAGAAGCATAGAAGTAAAATCAGATGTCAAATTCAATTTTAAGTGAACAAGTGATAGGGTTATGTTATGTTAAAATGTGAAAGTTAAGGTAACAAATAATTTTAAAAGATCGTTTTTTTAGAAGTGTATGCACAAGAATGTTTCACAAAACTCCTGTGAAGCTGAGTCTTTTAAAACAGTCAAATTTTATTTTTGTTATAGTGTTAAACATCAATGTTAACTAGGCAACAGCACAAAGTCCCCTTCCGTCCATCAGAGTTTAACTGGCTACATATAATTAGGCCTACAGTTGATTGCAGTTAAGGACAGCGCAGTGAATCTGATGGATATGTTCAATTATCTCGCATTTTGCCGTCCGGAATCCCCATTCAATGCCACGTGGATATAGCCTACACTAGGCTACTGTAACGTAAGTCATAGTCTACTTAGTTCTGCCAATATGTCATTGTTTGTAAATTCATGTTCATTTAATTTAAAATGGTCAGCATAAAGGCTGGGAAGAGTCACTTGCGCTAACGTGGAGAGAGAGGGGGGAAAGGGTGACGCTGCTGACCGACCTGCACTTGCTTGTAGGCTACTGTAGCCTAGTCAGCTGGCGCATGCTGTTACATTATGCCTTTCAGTTGGCTGATAGAAATCAGTCTTTCCACACTCAATATCCTACGTAGTCTTTGTGTTTTATGCTTGTAAAAGTAGTAGGATTTTAATAGCGTCGTCCGCCGGTGGTCACTCTATTTTTTTTTTTTTTGAAACCGTGGGCACCATGCGGTTGCCCACTACCCCGTTCCGTGACATGCAAACCGTACGGTCTCGGTTTGCAACGCAAACCGTACCATGCCTAGTGTGTGTGTGTGTGTGTGCGTCAGGGCTTAACACTAACACCTGCAAGCTAGCCAAATGCGGGTGAAAATCGGCGTTGGCTAGTAAATACCGAAGGTTCACTAGCCATTCTGGCGGGTCCGTTACTATTCTGAATGATGAGGCACCGCATTTTGTAGTTTTTTTCCCTCGGACCGTCTTTGCTAGAAAAGCAATAGAATGCGATTTCGCGAGCCTACAATACCCATGAAGCACCTGTGTCACATGTCACCTGTGTCCCACGCACGCCAAGAATCTGATAGAGCTAGTCTTGCGAAGAGGAGTGGCAGCGAGCTACCGGCACATCAGCGTGCGTTTGAAAATGTCACTGAAAACCTTCATCTGAAAATAAATTAGCGAAGTTCAACTCAACTGACTTGTTTTGCGACCTGTCATTAGTACAATACTTAGTATTAGTGGACATTAAAATGACCAAGGCGAGAGGAAAACACGTCAGTCTGTCTTGTGAATGTCTCGAGACTAATTAGCGCAGTGATAAGAGAAGGACACATGCGGTATTAATAATGTTAGGTTTAAACTATTTTCTGATTTGCCTGTATCCCTACTAACAATTTTTAGTTCTACGAAGCCCTTGGTTCCCATTTAGTTCTGGGTACGTCCCCAGAGAGTCATTTTTGGTTATTTTTCCATTCTCACTTGGTTGGCAGGAAAGTTTAATTTTCGTTCCTAGAATGTAACAGAGAACGTAAAGAAAACGTTTGACTTTTGGTTCTCTAAAGGTTGGGGTTATTACCAAACCAAAATCTACCACTTACAAACGTTCCCTTTGGTTACAGTAAAAACCAAGCAGCCATTGGTTCCGGTTCGGTTCTGGATACGTTTCGGATACGTCATTTTTGGTTCTGTTTCGGTTCTCACTGGGTTGCCAGGAAAGTTTAATTTAAGTTAATATATGTGTGGTTCCCATTCCATTCCCTCGCTGTTCTCTCACCGTACCTTTATTGCTTTTCATGTTTGTTCCCTCATCGTTCTCATATGGTTCCCATAACCTTGATGGTTACATTATAGGTCTGGTCACGTCTGGTTCCCTAGACGTGCTCCTGATGTTCCCCCAACTTTGTTTATACTGTGTTGTTCAGAGCATAAGCAATGATGACTGTCCACCCGATTGAATCATATACGTCTACATATTAGTAACAGTATTTCCTCCAGATTTAATCATGTACACAATCTTTTTTTATTTATTTATTCCATTTCATTCATTTAACTCAACTTGGTTGGGTTGATCTAAGGTTTGGCTGTGCACACAACATCACACAAAAGATGTGGTGAGTGAAAGAAATAACTTGAGAACTTGTTACACCTTTGCCGGTAACAAGCAGGCCCCTCACAACCAATCTGTCCATCAGCGCCTGGCCAAACCTAATTACTTAGGGCTGGTATATCATGACTCAATTGCTTGCACCTGAAAAACTCCTAATCAATCTGGTCACATGGTACTCTTGAGCCTGTATATAAACCTGGACTGTCACAGTGCTTTAAATATTTGCCTGCCTGCCTGCCTGCTGGCTGGTCAGCATGGCACAGCATAGCGCTTGTTTACCTGCTATGCAAGCAAGCTAAAGGCGCTTTTGGCTTATGACATTTGTTAGCTACATCTTGTGCCTTGCTTTGTGAGCTAGTCAGTAACAGCACATGTTACATTGCTTGCTCCATTGTGCACTTGATGTTTGCAAGCAAGCTAAAGGCGCTTTTGGCTTATGGCATTTGTTAGCTACATCTTGTGCCTTGCTTTGTGAGCTAGTTAGTAACAGCACATGTTACATTGCTTGCTCCATTGTGCACTTAATGTAGATGGTATGGCAGTGGTGTAGTCTACGTAGAACGCAGGTATA
>NC_085867.1:3037692-3045192 GCF_034702125.1 Engraulis encrasicolus
ATACAGTACAGCATGATTGTTATTCCAACTGTAAGATAAACTTACAAATGAAAATGCTAAGTAATCGCTAATGCTAACTGCTATGAGTTTGGATTGGGGATAGCTAGGCAGCAGTTGCCATAACTGAATCATATGGTGATGCTGCCAAAACAAAGAAAATGTCAACACAAATGTTGCATTCTCACAACTGTATGCACGCAGGGTAACTATGCAATGTATGTTAGTATGTGCAGACCAGTGGGAGCAGCTTAAATTAGTAGGCTAGCTTTGCTATTGCCCATAACAACGCATATACTTCCTGCGAAGATTAAGATCCTTTGGTGCTAGTGCCCAAATCATTTTCTTATTTTTTACATCTGTGATCCAGAGCGTCATGCTTTACTGCAGTACAGCTTGGTATAATAGCCTCTCTGTAAAAGATAAAGCAAAACTCCAACGGCAAATTAAAATCTGCTCTAAGATCATTGGGCTGCCCATAGCAAACCTATTCCAGGAAGCCCATAATAAAAGTATGCTCCGACTGGCCACATGCATCTCTACAGATATCACACACACTCTCTACCAAGAATATCAGCCATTACCCTCAAGTAGGCGTTTCAGAGTTCCCCGCTTCAACCGCAACAGACTTAAACATGCTTTCATACATCAATCTATTCTTTTGCTAAATCAGTAGTATTTATTACTTCATGGTGGTATTATCTTCAAGTTATGTGGGTTGTATGTAATATATGTATGTATGTATGTATGAATGTATGTTTGCCTGTACATAGGCCTGTGTCTTTGTTTTGTCAGCTGTGCAATAGTCTTGTGATGTGATGTTATTGTGTAGGCCTATGTTTTTCTGTTTTCTGTATTCTGTTTCGTCTTAACGAGTGTTGCTCAGGGATGCAAACTGAATTTCAGTGCAAACTGACAATAAAGTATCATCGTATCGTATCGTATCGTATCGTATCGTATCGTATAACTGCTAATTGATTTGTAGGCCTAATGGCTATTGGGAAATAGCTGTGTTGGATACATAATACTTCACTGTGTAGTTTGTAAAAATAATAAATACAAACAGTGAAGATAAACTGGGCACTGGAGCAAGGACATGTTTATATTGATATTTCGGTGTACATTTCCATACCCTTAGCTTGCAAAGTGTTCTGTGTCTTTATGTTTGTGTGTTTAAAGTTGATATTAATTGTGCATATACCATTTCCCTACAGAGGGCAGAAAGTTACCCGAAGTGCCCTTCATCACCGAGCCCAAATGCAGACAGCCAGCTCTTTTTTCTGAGAGTGAGGTGATGTATATTGTCCTTGTTGTGCATCCTTACTGGCCCTGGTCATTTAATTCAAATATTGTGGAAAAAGTTGAATATTCTTTGTCACTGATTTCAGAAAGTGAAACCTATTTACACCATTGTACTTGTTACACATGGAGTGAAACATTACAACTCATAATTCAACCCATTTAATAACTTAATGCTTCATTCTGCTCAATAACTGTATGGAGATGTTGAAGTGTGTGTATGTTTTTTTAAGGATCAAGGTCCTGTATTTCCTGTAGGAATAATAGTAGGAATAGTATTAGTATTGTAATAGTATTGGCATTGTAGCCAAATAAAAAAGTAAAAAAATTGCAACCTTGAGTGCCTCAGCATCTGTCTTCCTGGACCAAGTTTGAGAGCCCCTACACTGATGAGCACCAAGGAAAAAAGGTGAAGACCCAGAAGCACTCCAATTACCTGCTTGTAGTAGGAATAGTATTGCCGTTTCACTGTACAGACTAATCCAGTTAACACTTTTGTTAAGGCCTTTGTCACAGTTGGTCAGCATCTGATTTCAAATGTGGAAACATTTTGTCAAAGGAGGATCAGCAGTGGGTTAATTTCCTAATGATATTTGTTTGTCTTGTGTTTTTTTAGGTGAATACCGAATAAGCTAGATGGCTACTCTGATAGCGTAGTGAAAGTGTTCAGAAATAATTGGGGTGAAGCAAGACGCAAACTCAGACTGGTCACAGCAGCCGTGGACAAGGTATAGTTGAATTATGTGACCTTTTCACATTAAGAAATATGAACCTCTCTTTCCCCTTTACTACCCCAAGGTCAGGTTTTGCAATGAGCTTAGATATCCTATACAGTATGTCACAGAAGTGAGCACACCCCTCACATCAAATTGACACAGTTATATATGTTGTGAAAAGGTTACTAATCCTTGTGTCGAAGTGAAATTTCTTTAATGTTGCCCTATGAAAAAATATACTTACAAATCTGCAAAAATGTGAGGGGTTTACTCAGTTACTTCAGTCTGTGACATAATGTACCTATATTGTACAGTATAAATAGCCTATTCCTTAATATTGGGGTTAGTTTGGCTTTTGAACCGCCATATTAGCCTGGTCATTAAGCGTCTTCACTCTGTTGACTTCCATTTATTCTGTGATTGTCTGTGATTGTCCCCTAGGCAGAATCTAGAGGAAGAATTTAGCAAAATATTGAAAAATGTTGAAACTCCCACCCCTCTCCTCTCTATCTCTCTCTCTCTCTCTCTCGCTTAGAATCACAGTGGTGAGATGTGCAGACAATGTCTCCGCGAAGGGCTATGTGTCTACGCAAATAATCAGCTTGAATGCTTTATAAGGACCCACCAGGTAAGCTTTAATTAAGAGTATGGATCTTATCTAAGTAATGTTAACATACTACTTTTTGCCAATTTGAAATTTTGGCTACGGTGGAGAAAGGACTATTTGACCCCCTTCTGATTTGTTATGATTTGTATGTGTACAGGTGGAGGTCAAAAAAATCGAATATCATGAAAGTTGAATTTTGTATCTGATTTCAGAAAGTGAAATCTACCTCTTGTACAAATCTGTTACAAATGGAGTTAAACATTGCAAGGTTTAATTGACTGGCTCACATATGATGAAAATGCTAAATTTAGCATATCTGAAAATTAGATATTAATATTAGATATTGGTTATTAATCAATGAATGACTGTGTAATAAACAGCTTCTGAATCATATTCTCATTTCTATGTGGTCAGTACACGGTTGAACTCCTTATAACTCCATTAGTGATGCATTTCCAAGAAATAACTGTTAAAAATATTTCATTCTGTATGTAATGCATCTTTACCATAGCTTGGTTTCACTTTATGAAATGAGGGGAATAAAATATTCAGGACTTTCATGATATCCTGATTATAATACCAGCACCTGCATACTCACTAACAAGTAAACTATGTAATTGTAATGGTATGTTGTAATGTAATGGTATAAAAGTGTGTTAAAGAAAACTAATTGTATGGTCCATGTCACTGTCAGGACGATGTTAATCCTGAGGCCACCCGTGGGATGGAGGCCATCACCATGCTAATCTATGTGATAAAACATGAGGGAGCAGAGCCCGATGAGGATCCTGAAGATTTTGGAATCGTCATCGAAGGGGTTGGAGTTCTGCACGGTCTGTGGAACACTGCAAATGCATGTGCGCTACTGCACCTCATTTACTGCCTGAATTTTCTTTACCCAAAACTGGCTCCTCCTTTTTTCAACTTGTCCCCTCAACATAGGTATGCAGTGCTATTTGGATCACACACAAACACTTACACGCACACGAACATCATTGCTGATCATCTAAATTGGTGGTGACTGTCTAATGAGGTGAAATTGGATGGAATGCCACCAAGGAACGTTAACCAGTGAATGACACTCTGTGACTCTCAAGCCATGTTTCATTGCTCAAAAGGCTCACCTGCAAAAGAGACTTGTAAAAAGCAGTCAAAAACTCTTTTAGTCAACACGGGACATTGCTGCAAGGCATGACAATGAGTCAGAGTGGTAGACCTTTTGTATGTAGACTGTTTCAGCGTCTTTGGGACTTGTTGCACATTGCACAAATATTGGGAGTCAGCCAAACATCTCCCAGTAGGTGCTACTAGTTTGTGATTGTTGTCTTTTTTATACAATCTAACAACTTTTGTTTGCATTGGTAAACCTGCCACATGTCAAAGTGACTTCTGTATTGCACTGAAGGTTTGGGAGTCATCAAACATCTCCCAGTAGGTGCTACTGGTTTGTGATGGTTGGCTTGAATTATATTTTTGTTTATTTGTATATAAAAGACAACATGGTTCCTGTCAGTCATCACTTCACATGCTCGTTGGATAAGATGTCTGCGCACGCGTGTGTGCACACTGTACACACACACACACACACACACACACACACACACACACACACACACACACACACACACACACACACACACACACACACACACACACACACACACACACACACACACACACACACACACACACACACACACACACACTGTCTCATACGGAGGAACGTTACCCAGTGACAGATACTCTGTGACTCTCTAGCCATGTTTCATTGCTCAAAAAAGTATGGCTCATACCTGGAAAAGAGATATGTAAAAACCAGCCAAAAACTCCTATAGCCAACACGAGACTTTTCTGTAAGGCATGACAATGAGTCAGAGTGGCAGACTTTTGCATTTTTTGAACGTCATTGGACATTGTTGCACTGAATCGTGAATTATGTGCTACTGGTTTGTGATTGTTGTCTTTTTTATACAATCTAACAAAAATAATCAAGCCAAAATGGTTCGTGCCAGTCTTCACTTAACATGCTGAATCAGACAATATTTCTAAGTAAGAAATGTGTATTTTTTTACTGTTTACTTTCAGCTTGCTTTTTTATGCTGTTAGCACTTAAGTTTGCATTGGTAATGCTGGCAAATTGCAAATTGCTGGATATTGCACTGAAATCTTGCCATTTGTTGAACATCTCAGGAGGTGCGCCTAGTTTGTGATTGTTGGCTTGATTTGTTTTTTTGTTTGTATAAAAAAATGACAGCATATTTTTTGTCTGTCCTCACTTAACATGTTTGAGCAAGTAATATATAAGCATGGGGCTTAATTAATCATCTTTTACTGCTGTCTGCAGTATAGCCGTTTTACAAAAGCACCTTTTTTGCATTGGTACTGTAATTCTGCCAAATGCCTAAACAGTGACTCAGTCTCCAAGTGCTACTTGATATGTTAACAATACACCAGCCCTTTACAAAAAAAATGGAATATCATGGAATAGTTTATATTTCCATAATGTCATCAAAACAGCCATTTCAAGTATTTATTTACTTGTTTCTACAATATAATTATAATTTGTAATCTATGGAAGTTTTTTTATATTTTTGATAGAATTATGGAAATAAATAGAATCCTCCATGATATTCACATGGGAAAGCTGTTTTTATGAAATATTGTTCAAAAGTTGTCTAAATTTATACCACATTGATTGACACATGTGATTGCACTTGTTTTGGGCAGTTACAGTATATGTTTTCTTTGGTGATGCTGTCAAATGTTTTTTATGCCCTTAGAGATACCTGTGCATTTTGACAAATAAAACTAAGAAGTTAATAACCTTGTAACCTTGTGTTGTAACATGACTCTGTTAAAAAAAACTCAACATAACTGTATTCAATACATCTAGATTAACATAGTTATGTGCATCCCGGTCGCCTTAACTATGTTAATTTAGATGTATTGAATACAGTTGTGTTGATTTTAATGAACAGAGTTACGTTAGATTTACTACACAAGGTTGCAGAGATGTTATTAAATGAGGCCACTTTGGATTTACTTAACATAGTTATGTGCATCCCGGTCGCCTTAACTATGTTAAGTAAATCAAAAGTGGCTTTATTTAATAACATCTATGCAACCTTGTGTAGTAACACTAACATAACTTTGTTCATTAAAATCAACATAACTGTATTCAATACATCTAAATGTAGGGGGGGGGGGATAAATGGCCTAAAAATCAAAATTTTGGAAAATGATTACGCCCACTTCAGGGATGGTGCATTGGGTCATTTGAGAGATATTTTGTATTGGAAGTTGGTACCCATCATGAAATAAACCCCCCACCCCACCCAAAAAACTAAATCGGACATGTTTTTTGCCCTGTTTTACCCCTTTTAGCATTAAAGATACATATACATATCTTGAGAGAATACTTTGGTTCACCTGTCAGATGTTGCAATGTTCTAATGTGATAAGGTACATTTACAAATTACATTGTGGCTGCTGGTTGACTGCAAGCAAACCATTGAAATCCCCAAGCAGACAGCCATTTTCTATCAGTGAGGCGAGCTCAGCTGTGATTGAAGTAGGCAACACTATGTTTGGACGTTGGAAAAGTGCTGGGGAATCTGATAAGGTCTTTGACAAGGATACTACAAGGATATACAGTGCCATATACTAGAACAGGGGTGGGGAACCTATGTCTTGAGGCCGTTTTATGCGGCCCCCAACATAATTTCAATATTATGCAGCTTCATATGAACTGTGACATATTTTGTAAAGGAATCTTAGAAATTCCATTTGCAACACAATTCAGATATATTCAGGGAAGCCAAGAGAAGGTCGGGTCTGTTGTAAAGGTGGCTACAATATAGGCCTTAAGTGCAGGGGGAAATCCTGGTTTGCGTTCATAGTTACGGCCCTTGGAGGACTTTTACGGCCCTTGGAGCAATTCGAAGTGGCAATTTGAATGAAAAAGGTTCCCCACCCCTTTAAAGGCAGCATAAGGCCAGCTCTACAGGTAATTGAGTCCTTAAGTCTGTCTCTAATTGTGGAAAAGCTTCAGGTGCATCATACGTATTCTGGTTTACTGGTATGCGAATCAACATATGCTGGTGAAATGTGGAAATATCCTATCTACTCCTTTCTGTGCAATGGAGTTAGACAAAGGGGACTCCTATCTCCAGCCTTGTTCAACCAATACATGGACAACCTCTCCAAACAACTGGGGAGGTGTAAGACAGCATGGCTGATAGGAAACACTGTTTTAAACCATTTGATATATGCAGATGATCTGGCTATGTCCCCCAGCACTGTTGGGTTTCAGCAACTCCTGAATGTGTGCTCTGAGCATGGGGTTGAGTTTGATGTACAGTATAATGCAAAAAAGAGTGTTGTGTTGATATAGCCAAGGAAGATTATAAAGTTCTAACGTTTTATCTGCCAGGGCAATCAATATGTGTATCAAGCAGTACAAAATATCTTGGGCACATTATCACTGAGCAGTTGGGATATGATGCTATAGCCAGAGATGAGTGTTGCATGTCCAAGCAAATATGTTAGTAAGGTAAGTTAGTTCTGATGATGTGAAAGTAAACTTCCTTACTGTACTCCTATGTATGCAGTCCCATTATGGGTCAGCTACAAAAAAGACCCTGCGTAAATTCCAAGTAGCATAATGAAGTAACTTAGTATAATGATTGCTTGACTATATTGATGAAAAACCCTAGAAGTTGCAGTGCTAGTTAAATAATTTGTGACTACTCAGGACTAAGTACTTCACAGGCTCTCTTTAAGAAATTGATGTTTAAGTTCATTCGTCGTCTGGAAAGCTGTCTCAAAACTGTATTATAAGGATTCTCACAAGCCCCAGATGCAGCTCTGTCAGATATCAAT